>NC_054704.1:82276198-82576198 GCF_016097555.1 Gigantopelta aegis | reverse complement strand
CCTGGTTGTATTCCCTCTCCAGATATCGTAAGACTTAGCAAAATTATTGGTTTTAAGGGTTTGTAACGTTTTGTATTGAGACACTTACTTGTCTGAACTTTATTGTTACTGAAAATGTTCACGAACTGTGAAGAAAAATCTCACAAATGAACAACAACAAATCGGATGTTGATTGCGCGAACTGTGCACGAGAAAACAAACCAAACCAAAATGATAACGGTCACGTGGTATACCAACGTCTGTGACATTGAAATGGAAATATCCCCTCTAAAAATAGATTAGACTGTGTCTGCTCAACAGTTTTTTCTCAGAGGCCCGTGCCATTTTATGAAATACGAAAAATGCATTTTGTGGTATTACAAAAACCAGGATTACCAGGATTACCAAAAAACACTTCAGGTGAATGGAAATCTATATTCTAAATAATAAACGGTAAGTAAAGTGCAATTTTATTTGTGAAAAAATGGGTTTAATAGCGAAAAACAACGCCTTAATGGTTAACAACTAGCCGTAACTAGGGTGTGTCCCTTTAACTTTAAGGGTTTCACACAATTTGGAAATGAAATTAGTTGCTTTTTACCCATGTCCTTTTCAAGTAACGTCTGTCAAGCACATATTTCTGATTACTCACCAAGCTATAAATATTTCTAGACACTTCACAGATAATGAGAAAAGAAACTTCCTGCTGCCACACAATGGGCTACTCTTTCTGATAGGCAACATGGGATCTTTTACATGTAGCATTTCACAGACAGGATAGTACATACCACAGGATTTTTGGTACACCAGGTGTGAAGTACTGCCTAAAATTAGAAATTGCCCAATGAGCCCACAGATAGGGATTGATCCTAGACAGACCATGCATCAGGCTGGGGCTTTACCACCGAATATTGTCCCGGCCCCTAGATGGCTAGGATGTGTGTTGCAAAACCCCACAATTGATAATACAGTAATCAAATTGAATATACATAAGTAACGAACCTCGTTTTCAAGTTCCCTGATTTTCATTGAATCTCCACCACCTCCTGTGTTGTTGAGAACTCTGGAGGTCGGACCCGGGGGATTTCGCTGAGTTGTTTTCGTTTGCACTGCAAAACAATATTTCAATATTCAGAATATGTCAAAACAATGGTATTCAGAATATGTCAAAACACAAACTAAAATTAGAATTACTTTTATATTTATATTAGTTATACACAATATCTTGTAGCTGCACTAGTATTGTTTGCAATTTTATTCAAGCTGACATTCATGAAAGATATTTATTTGAGGTAAAATGTGTATATAAAAACTAATTAACTTCTTTCTTTTCTTTTTTTTTAGAATGTTTTCCCCTTTTCTATTGTATTATTTTTTTAACAATGTCAACCTTTAAAACTCCTCAAGATATCATTGTTTTTTGACAATGTCAACCTTTAAAAGTCCCCAAGATCATATTTTGTTCCCTAAAAAAATAAATGATCCAATGTTTGCCTGTTTCAGAAAGAAATGTTTTATTTAACGACGCACTCAACACATTTTGTTTACGGTTATATGGCATCAGATATATGGTTAAAGGAGACCGGACACCAAAAGACATGTAGTGTGTAATGGATTAAGTTAGCGTCAAAGACCGCATTACTCTAACGCCTGGCTCGCTGCGAGGCACCGGTCAGCTGCGCGTCTTAGATTTGGGGTAAAAACAGAAGTGGGCGGGATTATGCATAGATCTGAACGAAAGCGAGGCAATACGTTATCGGTGAGAGTTACCAAGCAATACCGGTACACGTGTTGATTCTTTGGTTGTGCCTTTTAGTCGTCTTTTGGGTTTTTTTATCTCCAGGTTTATCGGAAATTTAATTTACAAGATAATTAGTGTTATTATATACTTTCGACGTAATTATATGCGACCGGCCTCGGTGGCGTCGTGGCAGGCCATCGGTCTACAGGCTGGTAGGTACTGGGTTCGGATCCCAGTCGAGGCATGGGATTTTTAATCCAGATACCGACTCCAAACCCTGAGTGAGTGCTCCGCAAGGCTCAATGGGTAGGTGTGAACCACTTGCACCGACCAGTGATCCATAACTGGTTCAACAAAGGCCATAGTTTGTGCTATCCTGTCTGTGGGAAGCGCAAATAAAAGATCCCTTGCTGCTAATCGGAAGAGTAGCCCATGTAGTGCCGACAGCGGGTTTCCTCTCAAAATCTGTGTGGTCCTTAACCATATGTCTGACGCCATATAACCGTAAATAAAATGTGTTGAGTGGGTTGTTAAATAAAACATTTCTTTCTTTCGTAATTATATGATGGTTAACTGCGCAGTATTTAACTGCAACAGTAAGAGCAATGCATCCCAAGAAACAGCCAACATCACGAAAGTTGTTTTAAAACATGGACGAATTATTGTCGTCGAATGGGCTTTACACCAACTAAATACAGCAGGTTATGGTACATTTACAATGTGAAAATTAAAACAAGTATGTACTTAAGATATACATTAAATAAAGGTATTGCAATTTGTTCACATACGAATATTTAAACTTCACATTTATTTACCTATAATTACCAAATTAATTTTCACCGACAGCCCATAACGACTCCATACTAACGTCTCTTGATCTAGTTGGTTTGTTAACCTCATAATAAAACACCTTCAAAACGTGAATTATTACGTTAGTTAACAAAGTTTATCGTCAGTTCAGTATATTTTCATTAAAATTAAAATGCTAACACTTGTGGCAGGAACAACATTATGTACTCTGGCCAGAAGGAATGATGGTTAAATAATTTTAAAGCTAGTGTCGATTATTAAAGCATAATAAAATTGTACTTTTCAATGCTTTCTGTATGTCATATTAAAAATACTCTACACCAAATAATTATTTTAATACCTACCCTGGGTTTCTGCCAGAGGGTGCGGAGGGTAAACCTATATGTATGTACTAAAAAATCTCAGAAATTAATGGGGGCACGGGGGGCATTG
Organism: Gigantopelta aegis; assembly: GCF_016097555.1. NCBI lineage: Eukaryota > Metazoa > Mollusca > Gastropoda > Neomphalida > Peltospiridae > Gigantopelta > Gigantopelta aegis. The sequence goes on along the minus strand of NC_054704.1, from coordinate 82,573,236 downwards.
ACAGACTGGGTATTGGTTACAATGGCAAAAATTAATGTGATAAAGAAAAGCTCACAAGTGGGGACTTATTCCAATATATAACAAATGTGTTTTATGTCAGTATGTGGAGCAAACTACCTGAAACAGTTGGTTTGAAATCATGATTACAAAATCATAAAGATAAAAGGAAGTGGGGGGGGGGAGAGAGAGATACAGTCTTTAGTTAGGGATACAAACTAGATTTTTTATCTTTATATCATCTTTATTTATGCAAAGTAGTGAACATTTAAAACATACATTTTCTTCCTAGAGTGTGTGATGAGAACAAGCCCCTAGGCCCGCCCCTCCCCAGTTCCTACGGGCCTGTTGTATTTTATATAAATAAATGCAAAAACTACATAATAATATTGTCAATAAGATATCAGTTGTAAAGTGATTGTCAGTATGTGGCAACAGTATATTTTCCAACATTTCTGTGTTTCTGTACCCGGTTGTGGACAGTTTCGGCAGAATGGTAACACATTTTCTTAATAATTAAAAATACACGGTTTAACCAAACACATTAAAACTTGGAGGGTAACTAGTTAAGAGAACCAAGTTTTTTGTTAAATTATTATATCTTGCTTTGGTGAGGAGGGGACGCTTTTTGCAAATTTGTGAAATCGGCCTCTGGAATATCCACCGACGTGTCATATTTACATCTATGCTGAACAAGATTTATGATGAAATATTATTACATTTTGTGTGCTTTTCTTCTAATTAGGTCCATTTGCTTCAGTTTACATTAAAAATGTCATAAAAAATTATGTTTAAAAAAATGCTTGTATGCTAGTCTATGACCGTGTGGCTTCCTCGTCTTCGTCGGTAGTTGATTCATCAAAATTTTCGTCTAAGACAACATTTCCAGGATTAGGGACAAAGTCTCTGATAAGTGGTTCAAACTGATACGGTTTGATGCCATTAGCACAAGCTGGACACAATTCTTCGTCACTCGAATCGCTAAGTTCGTCCATGCTGCTTGGTAGTTTCTTCAGTTTTCCTCTCATCGATGACGTCACGGGTCTAGCTCATCAATTGTCGACAGTTTCCGGCAAACATTGGAGATCGGCGGAAAAAAATCCCCAACCAAGACTGGCACGCTTAACTTAGTCAATAAGGGGAGCGCGGTAGTTGCGTGTTGTGGTTTATGACGGCAAACAATTCATTATGCCGTATATATGATTTGGTGTCTGGTCTCCTTTAAGGACCACACATATTTTGAGAGGAAACCTGCTGTCGCCACTACATGGGCTACTCTTTCCGATTAGCAGCAAGGGATCTTTTATTTGCGCTTCCCACAGGCAGGATAGCACAAACCATGGCCTTTGTTGAACCAGTTATGGACCACTGGTCGGTGCAAGTGGTTTACACCTACCCATTGAGCCTTGCGGAGCACTCACTCAGGGTTTGGAGTCGGTATCTGGATTAAAAATTCCATGCCTTGACTGGGATCCGAACCCAGTACCTACCAGCCTGTAGACTGATGGCCTAACCCCGACGCCGGTGCCTGTTTCAGAGTAAGACTCATTAAAGAAAAAAATCCAGGTTAACTATAAATAAAAACCTCATCTGACAATGCTAGTTAAACTTTATTGTGTTTTATCCGAAGCCTTATGGGAATAACTGGGCCAATGTGACATAATAGGATAGGTCGGTTGCCTGGCAAATACAACCGAGAAACAATGACTTACTACGATACTGCAATATATATGTATTATTAAAAGTTACCAATACAGCATTTCATTCATTCATTCTTCATTCACTCATTCATTTATCCATCCATCCATCCACTAATTCATTCATCCAAAACTGAAACATTTGATCAGGAAAAATAACATTTTTAACAATCTAATGTAATGTCACAATTAACATGCACTATAGCAACAAAGTTGACACCTAATAGACAATCTTTATTTTTGTGCTGGGGTGTCAGTTAAACATCCATCCATCCATCCATCCATTCATTCATAACAACGAAGATTAACTTATCTCGTTTTAGTGACCACGAGAGATTAAAAAAAATTTAAGTGAAAGGTTAAGAAAACGTGTACACAGCTGCCTGGCCACGCTGCTGGTGGCATCTGTCCTCTACATCAGACCTGTTGACACGACAAACATTCCATGGTCCAGGTGACTAACAAACGGTTGACAGATACCACACAGGTGACCTACAACTTGTCTACAAGTTGTACATGCAGGTTTGCCATGTTCTTCAGGAGGATTACGACAGTCCAACAATTAAACATATAGATTCTGGAGTGCAATTCAGTCAAACACACTGGCAGTATCTCATAACATTATTTTTTTTTTTTTTTAATTATTAAAATATCCCTCTGGAAATAATAATTTTAGTGATATGTATAAATGTGTCTTATAGATTTCTGCCCCCCCCCCCCCCCCCCCCAGTCTTTTAGAGGGTAGGAGTGTGGGTAGGCAAAGCAGAGGACACGCAAATCCCCCAAATCTGATTTGGCAAACTTAAGATTTCAGTAGTTAAATGTATTACAGGTTTTACCACTTCCTGTACATACTGAGAATAAAGCACAATGTTTTATTTTTATTTCTATACACTTAGGTCTGATCCAGACACCCAAGAACATGAATACTTTCACTTGTCTAAGTATGTTAAAATGAATGACATGATAATACTGTCGACCTAAAATGTCCAAACTATCAATGACAAGTGCACTGCAGTGCAGTATGACTCATCAGTTACTTATCTGTAAAGAAAGCTGGCCCACCAGTCTACTGGATGTATGCCTGCAACGGCTGTGATATCCATTTAAACTAAAAGCTGAAAAGATCTTGAAACAGCTGGAAATTTTATACGCGTACATTACTTAAACAGTGTTTTTCTTTTTGTTTTGTTTTGGGTTTTTTATAAATTTATTTATTTATTTGTTATTATTATTATTTTTAATTTTTTTATTTTAATTTTAATTTTAAATTATTTTTTTTTGGGGGGGGGGGGATTATATTTTTGCAGCACTTTAGATCACATCAAATCTACTTTGTAAATATTATTTTATGCAATGGGTAAACAATCTTTTATCCATGGCATGTTCTATATGTGTATGACTGTGGTTTCTAATAAACAGTTAAAGACTGTTTGTTTTGATTTACAGCACCACCAGAGCACACTGATCAGTTAATCATTGGCTTCTGGATGTCGAACATGTGATAAGTCTTATACACACTGTCTTTCAGAAGAAACCCACTACAGGATAGTATATGATATCTCACAGTATTTGATGCACTAGCTGTGAGGCACTGGTTGCAACTGGACAAAACAAAATAAAAAATCAACAACACCAATGGCTTCACCAAGACATTTTGATCCTGCAACCTAAGCAGAGAGAGAGAGAGCTGACGAGAGAGGAGACCTAAGCACAGAGACGAGCAATAGAGTAAGAGATGAGAGAGAGAGAGGAGAGAGCCAGAGAGAGAGAGAGAGAGAGAGAGAGAGAGATGGAGAGAGAGAGAGAGAGAGAGAGAGAGAGAGAGAGAGAGAGAGAGAGAGAGAGAGAGCAATTTGTTCAGTATCACATTGATCACCATTCACTTCAGATCTCAATACACAATTTTAAAACTCTCACACAGTATTTGCTAATTAACTTTCAAATTGATTAATCATTCATATTGCTAATCAACATTCTGAAAATTAACTATTCCCTGAAGCCGAGTGCTACACTGACTAAGCTAAACCATGACCCGATCTCAGAGTTAAAGTTTATTTTCTTTAACGACACCACTAGAGCACACTGATTTATTAATCATAGGCTATTGGATGTCAAACATTTGGTAATTTTTTTCATATAGTCTTAGAGAAAAAATTTCATTACATTTTTTTGATTAGTAACAAGGGATCTTTAATCAATAATATGAACTAACCATCCCATGGCCTTTGATGGTTGTATTAAACCAAATAACTTCCGGCTGGGTCAAAGTTCGAGGTGCACTGAACTTGTGATAGAGAAGTTAACACCACAATTCCTGTGATTAGTGGTAAATGTGAGTGTGTTGGTTGTAAAAAGCATTAAGTTTCATATGAGCAAAAAATGTCTTATGCTTGAAACATGTATAGGGTACCTGTAAAAAAAAAAAGTACTTAAATTTTGTGCAAAACCATGGGTGTTGGAAAAAAACATCTGGTTATACTGAAAATGAGCCATGAAAGGTACTATTTTCTTCAGTTAATACTTTGAGAGAGAGAGAGAGAGAGAGAGAGAGAGAGAGAGAGAGAGAGAGAGAGAGAGAGAGAGAGAGAGGAGGAGAGAGAGAGAGAGAGAGCAAGAGCTACTTACTTGTTGATTTCGGTGAGGGTCTTGTGTTAGCTGGCGGTGCTCGTTGGTGGGGTTTGTTCATGACCGACTTGGTGGTCCCTCCAACCTGAATTCCATCCCTCATCTGCAGGGCATCGTATTCCTGGCCCTGATAGTTTGCGTCAAAGAACTTTTTAAACCACTGAACAAACTCAAAATTGTCCTGAAACTTTCCCTTGACAAGTTTTTCCACTGGCACCACCTAGGCAATTACACAAGACAAGATAAGACATGTTAATGGAGTTTTTCTTCTTCTATTTTAAAATTTACTTTTAGATTCTTTGATGATGAAGATGAAAGTAATTGTTTAATGACACATGAGCACATTTCAAATTATAGTCAACATGTGTCTTAACATACTTTCAAATACCATTAAAAATTCCTAATTTAAATTTAAATATGTATAAAAACCTTTTACAGTGCTTTTACTATTTTTCAGTGTGGCTTAGATTGTTTTATTAGCCAAAACATACATTTTTTGGCAATAATTGAACAACAAATAAACACATGCCAAATGACGCCATCAACTCTGTAATATTAATAGAAATGTTAATTTCCAAAGTCCATGGTCTTATATGGCAATACTCATGAGTATTAAAACTGTATTTTTTGTCACATCTGCAACAAACATTGTCACAAAACAGAAAGATCTGGGGATTGTAAACCACAGCATAATTAAAATACATGTTAGTGTAAGTGATAAGAGAAAAGAAGTGTTTGAGTACACCTCAGCACATTTTAAACTATGGTTATTTGCTGTCAATCCATCTTCATAAATCAAGGCTAATATTCGTTCCTCGTATTCAGCCTTGATACATGTATTCAAGATTACTGATATCCACTACTAGAGCCCTCTATTGGAAGAAAATTTGTAACACCGATTATGTCCCTTACACGATGACATCGCTGACCAATCACAGCATCGGTAACATGTGACAATCTTGAAAGCAATATCAAAAATTAACCGCCGGACGCTGACATCTTTGTTTACAATAACAAGGGAATCTATAAGGAACGTTGCGATTCGTTGCAAACAGATCTCATCGCATCCAATGAAAGTTAAGCATTTTGTGGCACGATTTCTTGACGACATGTATCAAGGCTGAATACGAGGAACGAATATTAGCCTTGATTTATGAAGATGCTGTCAATCCTGCTGGTGTAGATAGTGAGAGAAAACCATCACCTAGGCAACCCTTACTGAATAGCAGCAGAAATGTTTTTAATGCACTTTGCCACAGACAGGACAACACGAACCACAGCCTTTGATATACCAGTCGTGTGGCACTGGTTGGGACACCGAAAAGCCCAACAGATACCCCAGGGGTGACCTATGACCTGTCACAACTCAGTATAATAGTCTATCACTGAGCTACATCCATCCCCCTATATAGTAACTGTAATAGTACAAGTGATAACATTAATGCCATTAATTGTAAAGTTAGAGAATTAGTAGGTTAACATGCTGACGGAAACAACAACCCAAACCCAAAGTGCAGACAACATGAATCCAGTGAAATAACATAACACGAAGATATTATTAGAAACCAATGCATGTAGATAGACATTACAATGTACATGCAATTTTCCGTTACAACATTCTTATATGGGTAGTTAAAGAGGATGGACAGAATTACGTTGAATGGAATTATGGGATACATTCAATGACAATACTGGCCCTGTCGGTTTGTTACAGAATACCCTGTGCTGTGAACAGAAAGTCAACAGCCTACATGTAAAAAAACACAAACTTACCATGGTAGGCGACAATTTTGTCGACAATAACTTCCAACATTCTTTGAAGAATGCAAATGCAAAAATCTGGGACTATGATGTATGTACCTGTTACAACACATGTATCCATATCTATTATATAATTGATTTACATGGAACTGATTTTATGATATTCAGCAAATTAGGTTACAAATCTATTTGTTCATATTCAAAATTATTTTTGGGGGTCATCAAAACATTTATTAGTTAATGCTTGGGCCTTATTATTTTGAAATGCTGAGTGATTTTTTGAAATGTTCTAGAAACAGAAGTAGGTATTAATAACAGATCATATCTTCTGAATATTAGAGATTCACTGTCAAGATTACAATAATTAATGCCAGGGCCAGAAGTTGGTTGCTGGGTATAAAATGTAGCAGATGATACATTTATTATTACTTATATGCAGGAATACGATGGTTGCTTTATATTGCACTAGCCATCATACATGTATTTATTGAACATTTTATTACACAAATAGGAGAGAGAGAAATGTCTAACAACACCAAAGCACAAAGTTTAATCAGCAGTTTTCAGTGTCAACATTGATATCTGCGACATTTAGAACAAACAGGCTGTCATCACGTAGGCTATTTATATCATCAATTAGCATTAACAGTTTGTTTACATCCCTGATAGGAAACGCAGTCTTTGCCAGAAGAGTAAAGTGTTAACTTCTGTTCCATTCCACATGTGCCTGATATGAAGTTTTAGGAGAATGGCAAATTGATCACTTTGCAATAGAAAATTTTAATAAACTTTACTTGGAACTGCATGTGATTACTCACCTAGCACTATTATCTTCAGGTCGCCGTGAGTTTGCTCATGGTAAAAACTAACATCACCATATTTGCATATATACTAGTAGTTATAAACTTGTCTGCAGTCAGTAAATACAGCCACCTACTATCACAAACAGCTTCCTACTTTCAAAGACCCTGATGATATAACCTGATATAATTCCAGAATTACTTCTTGTTTTTTTAAAACAGTAATAGAAAGCTCTGAATTAAAAGATTTATAATTTACATCACAAGTGAAAGCACATGCATATATAAGATACCATTTGAGCTTCCTTTATATTTTTGCTTTAGAAAACAATGGTGCTAAACAATACTCTATACATTGCTTAATTAGTGGCTATTAGTATTACATAAGGTAAGTTTTCATACTTGATGCGGCCTCGGTGGTGTCGTTGTTAAGCCATCGGACATAAGGCTGGTAGGTACAGGGTTCGTAGCCCGGTACTGGCTCCCACCCAGAGCAAGTTTTAACGACTCGGTGGTTAGGTGTAAGACTACACCCTCTTCTCTCTCACTAACCACTAACAACTAAACATCTGTCCTGGACAGATAGCCCAGATAGCTGAGGTGTGTGCCCAGGAGAGCGTGCTTGAACCTTAATTGGATATCAACACGAAAATAAGTTGAAATTAAGTTAATTCCTTTATATCTTTGCTTAGGAAAAGAATGGTGCTAAACAATGCTCTATACATTGCTTAATAAGTGGCTATATCAAAGTATTACAAAAGGTAGGTCGTGTAACTTGATGCAGGAAATCAGAATAAATACCTGCCATTGTCATGTGGCTACTCTTACTGTTTAGTAACAAGAGGTTTTAATATGCACTTCCCCTAGGACAAGGCCAGCACATGCCTTTGATATATATCAGTTCTGGATCACTGGTTTTATGCCACTGTTCAGTCATAAAACTACTTGGAAGGATTAATATCAGAATTATGATTCATCAAACCATGACAACAATATTCTGTGAGGATACCTTTGTTATACTGTGAAAACAAAGAATTAAATCAAAAGCAAACAGATGAACAGACAGATAATAATACAATAGTCACCTTGTTTTAATTCATATGTAAGTGTATTAAAATGCTTATATATGCAATACAAACAATAGTCAGTGCCATGACTTAAAATAACCAACTTCCCTTGGGATACCAGACAGCAAAGGCTCTATGCAAAGGTATACGAGAACATATATGTTGTAGCTTATTTACGTACTTTATAACCTAGTCTGTCCCATCCTCCTACAAACATGTTTTTTGTAAATAATTTCAGTTTTGTTAGATATAAGAAGAAAAGTAAAATTGTTTTGGAAATAACAAAAAAATACTATTTTTGTGTCCAATTTAGAAAACAATCAGCTCAGAAATAAATAACTTGTAGTAAATTCCATAGCATGAAAAAAAAGGCCATCCCCATGGGACGGATAGTTAAATAAGCAATGAAATGTTAATATCTATTTGGATTCTTTCCCCGTTCCAACTATTCTCTACCATGGTAAAGATTGGGACACAGCAACGTTTCTGAACACAGTTCTAACCTAGTTTTAATAAACAAAAGTCTGGATAGACTTAACTGTGTTAGACATAGAATTAAAATAAGTTTTGAAAATGGTACATATCTCAATGCATAACACATAAACATATGCATATTAATAAGTATAGTATGGTAGAGTTTATTTTAAAAAATAAATCACTCTATCCATATCACCTACATCAGCAAGTAGTTCTTTCAAATGTCTCTTGTTGAGAATGTAAAATTTATTATTATTATTTTTTTAATAGAAACTGTATAAGAACCTGTAACAAAAAAGTTGAACGAATATATATAATATATTGCTGAAACAAGCACTTTTCACCTTTTTTACTTTCTAGTGTAATTTTATAAGAATGTTAGAAACAATATGACAACTACATTTCCTACTGCTAACAAAGAAAACAATTTAAAAACAAAAGAGTATATTATAAGCTGAAGCAATTTGGACTACACAGTTACAAAGAATCATTGAGGAAAGGTATATCAAAGGTTGGAAGCAAAGAAGAAAGCAAATTGGGAAAAAAAAAAAAAAAAAAAAAAAAAATCTGCGTGGAAGAAAAACACAAAAAGACACACGTTACATGTTGTAAAAATCGACCACAAACGCAGCACCTAGATGAGCGGAACTCACCTTGTCGACACCTAGTTTAGCGAAAGCTGCCTGTAGTGTCTTGAAATTGTTTATGTACTCGTGTTCTAATTTCGTATTGAATTTTAACTTTTTCAATTGTACTGAACCTGCAAGAATTAAAAAACACAATGTACTACTAATGATGGGCACGTCACACCTAACTGGGCTTGGTTAGTGGTAGTGGTGGTGGTGGTTGTTTGTTGTTTTTATTGTGGACTGAAAATGCAACAGCATGCTGGTGCAGTCTCAATGATGTCACTTCGGTTTGCAGAACAGGGACTTACAAGAGAGCCGCAACTGCTTGGAGAAGAAGAAAATGAAAAACAAACCAATTCTGAGCTAAAATTAAATATATTTTCCTTTTCACTTAACAATCAAACAAGTTGCATGATTTGCACTGAATTTATGTGTGCACGCATGTGTGCGTATATATGTATATATATATATATATATATATATACATATGTGTATAAAGGGAAAACGTGTGTGTGTGTGTGTGTGTAAAAAACATGTTTTATAAAACATAGACATTTATCAATCTGGATATTTAGAAAAAAAAGAAACTTTAGAGAATTAATTTGTGGTTTTTTTACTCCAGAATGGGGAAGTCACAACATGTTGCATAACTATGCATTATTCAGGTAAACTATGAGCCATATGTAATTATTCCAGGAAAAAATGACTTAGGGATATATGCAAAATTTATAACATGGGAGTCCTCATTGAGTGGGGGGAGGGGGAGTCTTTTCTTTTCCCCCACACTGTATCTGTAATGCACACATCAATATTAGTAGGCTTACCACGTACATTACTTGAGGTGTGACCTATATGAGTATCACTGGCCATACAAATGTTAATTTTATGTTTTATCGTGCAACACAAACATGTATATTTTTTTCACATGCTTACAATGTAGTATATTTTTATTTTTAATCTTTTATGTATTTTTATATCTAATCATGCAAAAACAATCTCATTGGTTTGTGTTTCATTTTCACACAAAACTATCCTCTTCAAAAAAAAAAAAAAAAGCAAAGGTCTAAAAATTGTAATCAAAGAATTATTATTATTATTTTTAAACTGTTGAACTGTGTTAAGACAAACAAATAATGCTCAATATTTTGAAGAGAACAGGACTTTGTGTTCAATTTTAAAAAGACAATAGTGCTGTCATATAACATATACATGTATGTAGGTCAACTGACTGAAGTGCTATAAGCAACCTCTGTGTATTGTCATCACATTGTAACAGCTCAGTTAAATAAAACTGACTTGTACACAGAATCCATGTGTGTACATTAACTAAAAAAATTACATTTAGTTTATTGAACATTTTAAACACTCCTCTGTGAAGGCACACAGGTGAAGCAAAACAGATTTTACTTATATACAAATATATTTGCACCCCTTTCCCACCACACTCTTTTTCAGTTAGATATTAGATAAACCATGCCATGTACCGATATATTTTATAAATATCAATAGTAATAGTAATAATAATAGTAATAATACACACAGATTCATCAAGCATTTCATATCAGCTGAGCTAAACATGAGATGAAGGTAGAAAAACGGGGACGGGGGCAGAAATATTAGTCATGCTGTAAGCTGCAAAAACATAAAACATTCCAGTTTCGCATCGAGAAGTGCCACTGCCCTGCACACCATCACCGTGTAGTGTATTTTTTCCCGATCTCACCTTGTCGACACCACACTTCTTGAAGCTGCTCTGAAGCAACTTCCAGTTCTGTATATATTCATGTTCTAATTTGGTGTTGTATTTCACTCGTTTCATGGGCAGTACACCTGAAATGGTCATCCAGTCAACAAAACAAACAAAACTCCGAAATGAGACGATATAATCATATATACATGTATACGGGGAACATTTTGTTCAGCATCGCATCGCAATTCACAACACAAGTTTCACAGCTCGCTACACAATTTTAAAACATTAAACAGTATTCGCTAATCAATTTTCAATTGATTACAAATATTACCAATCAAGATATTGAAAACAAAATGTTCCCTGGTATATTGTACGATTTAAAGAAAGAAAGAAAAAATTAAAGCTGTGAAACATTACAACATTAAACAGCATACTTACAGTTAACTTTCTCAACCATTAATGATCATTCCTAGGGCTTTAGATTGCACCAAAGTCAGGACAATAAATGTTGAGCCCAAAATACGTACACCCAAAATAAACATATCCAAATTAAGTTGAAAGATCTTAGTATATTTCATCTCCTAGTGTAATGTTTAAGTTTAATTTTATATTAAAATAACTTGAAATACACAAGTTCTGAATTAACTTAATTCACAATTCCTTAGCAGCTGTAAATAACATTACTGTGTTATAGACCTCTCTGTGCTCAGAACAGACAAAACATAAAAACAAATCTGCTGAGCTTGTAATCTAAAGCCCTGATTCCATTGTTGTGAGTAAACAATCAGTTACATCACTGCTACAGTACAAACTGTATATATTCAAACAGAGCAGTTCTTTGTTTCGATCACACCACCCTAATCCAACATTCCCCTCTCCATCCTGCTAGCGTTTTGCACTGACCCATCTTTGTCTCCTCTGAAAGCTATGTGTATGTCACTGTTTGTGGACAGAGGTAAGGGACGAACACACCTATTACATTAAACACCCTAAAAATACAGCATTTAATTCATCACAAATTATCAAAATTGCCAACTACTGTATTTCTAACAAATTTGGTAAATAAAATTTAGAATACCGGTACATATGCCAAAAAAACATACATATATTTGAGAATTAGCCTGTTTATTGCATTTGATCTGTTTATGAAAAACACTAATTTAAAAATAGTTTCAAACAACATTGCCAAATTACTAGTTTAAGTTATAGTACTAAATATTAACATCATTATTTGTCCAGCATAAACAAACATACATTTTTATAGAAAAGAACTCCAACATGAATTATGATTTGTACACACACGATAATAATCAATACTGGACAAGTCAATCCTTAATGATAAATATAAGACTGAGACATGAAGATGTAAAATGTTTGCTTAGGCACACATAAATTATTTCTCATCTCTATCTTCTATTGCAATTCTGGATTGCTTAACGACTTGACTGTCTGTCTTGATTTGATTAAGGATTGTCTGTTATTTCTTTTACGTCATCGGGGTATGAACCAAAAAAACCATCTGCAAACTTTGTGAATCAGCAAAGCTGTTCTCACATAAGTTTGCGGATGATATTTTTTTTATACCTTGATGAACGTAAAAGAAATAACAGACAATACTTATAATTAAATTTGAATCATACTTGCTAATAACAACACTAAAACTTCATACTTTATTTTGAATTACTTTTGGTCCACAAACAATAAGGCTCAACAATACAACTTGCCCATATAAAATGACATCATCAGATATACGACGTTCCCTGACGACGTAATTTTTACGTTCATCAAGAATTGAACAAACTCCCGTTGCTATGTCTTGACCAATGGGATGATGTTACGTTGTAATGAATGTAACAGAAATTTAATTATAAACATCTGAATTTGTATATATTTATGTACATGTATGTATGTAGGTATGTGTGAACATACAGTCAGTTTCACTTTGAATATTAGTTTATAGAATAATTTCCAATTAGAGTATAAGAGTGATTAACACATGTATACCAGTAAATCAGTGACAAAGATACATGTATATTTGTTGGGCTTCTCATGGAATGTAGTCACAACAAGTTAATTAATATAGCAACATGCCAACATTACAACCTTGGATCAAAGCTTGGCACAACTCAGTGTGCTACTGTAAATACAGGTCAAATGTATATATACATGTAATACTGGTACTGACTCAGAGATGAATCCTGGACAGTTCATCTGGAGTCAGATATCAAAATGAGGTCATCATAACCACTGGTGGTTGTCCTAGTGTAAACTTGACATATCAACACATGACAGGAAAAAACATCATAAATGTTTGTAAAAATACAAAAGGCCCAATTTTGAGGAAAGATTTTGGTGGTCATTTTGCCTATTAGCTGCTACTAGTGTGTTAATAATGCAGCCATATAATAACACTATTAACAGATATATATTAAAACAGTCAAGATATTTGGGACTCCCAAAATTTGTCATAATCCTAATTTATTCCAGAACATCAGGAACCAAATTCATAATTCAATTAGCCCAACAGCCAAAATAGTCATGTACACATAATTGTTAAATTAACTTTTTGTTGAATAATAAAATACATGTATTTTTACCAAATTCAACTTAAAATCACATTGAGCAACTGGGTAAATGACAGCTTATATTTATAATTATGTTATGTTATTACGTCTTGTAACAAGTGTAAACAAACAAAAAACTTTAATTTAATTCAGTAGTAACACGTTTATTGTTTCATTGTACTGTGATGGTGAAACAAATACTTTTAAAGAGAGATTTTAAGTATAACACAAATGCTTAGGTGTGCAGACTTAGGTGCCACCAGTGTAATTCTAAAAGTTCCTATTTAAATAATTTATTTTGAATTATTTTTCTGTTCTAAACAATATTTTGTTTGTTTTGTTTAATGACACTACTAGAGCATATTGATTAATTAATCATTGGCTATTGGATGTTAAACATTTGGTAATTCTAACATGTAGTCATCAGAGGAAACCCACTACTTTTTTCTTTATGCAATAAGGGATCTTTTATATGCACCATCCCACAGACAGGAAAGCACACACCACAGCCTTTGACCAGTTGTGGTGCACTGGTTGGAACAAGAAAAACCCCATTTGAATGGATCCACTAAGGTTCCTGCAACGTAAGCATCTCAAACGAGCACTTAGTGCTCAATAAGATGAAATACCAATGATGACATCAGGTATGTTCCCCGACGTTATATTTATGTTCATTGAGAAATGAATAAATTTGTGTTGCTTCATCTGGACCAATGGGATGACGTGGAATTGTAATGATTGTAACATAAATTTATATTATTTTGCTTTATAATACGTGTAGTTATAAGGCAGTTTAACACGTTTTTGACTCATTAAATTTAAAACCAATGTTTTGGTGTTACCATATTGAACACCGATATTTAATCATTTTGTAGTACCTTTTTTATTATTCACATTCTAAGGAGAGCTAAAAATTACTGTCTCGGGATGGCAGTAGTAGTGGGGGGGGGGGGGGGGGGGAGAGATAGTGACGGTGAGCTAGAGTGATACTGATAGCTTCCTTAAGACAGCGTGGTCAGCCACTGTGGGTGTGCCTTTGACACAAATTAATTTGAAGGGAATGGGAGGTTCTTATCAATTAGTAAATACATCTAACAGCAGACAAATTCCACATCAAAGAGACTGCAAGATGAGTAAATTATTGAAAGTTGCCACAACAGTGGGTAAACACTGATACGGCAACAGCCCAACGTAATGGTCTGCTAATCAATAGTCTCAGCTTGGTTGGTTTATAATTAAGATACATAAAAAAAACCGTGGTACATCAGAATGTTCTAAACATGTTATCGCTGACCTTTTGGTAGCAGTGCATAAGCCAAGGCTACTTATCTCTTTTTAATAATGTATCTACTTATTTATATTATGTAATTTCTAGTTAATACATCTAAAACATTCATAGAGTAAAAAGAAATAAAAAAGAAATATAATAATAAATTATTATGCCCAATTAAGCTCTTGGAAAAATATATTTACATCTTATACAATATACTGTATTTTAATATATTTAGAATTTTTTTTTTTTAAAGAAATAAAATAATTATTTTTATATGCCAAAAGTAATATTAATAACCTAATTTAAGTTTCTGAAGTTGAACTGGAAACTCCTGGTTTTACGAGACTGGATGCTACATTTCTCAGTCTGTTTTATGAATGTCAAGTAAATTTTCAGAAATAAAACTTCAAAAATGATGAAGAATAACTGATTGAATTTATGTCAATATAATATTAAATAAATATGCATTTCTCAGTCTGTCCTATGAGTGTCAAGTCAATTTTCAGAAAAAAACATGATCAAGACTATAGACAAACAATATATACATGTTAATATAATAAATATGTATTTATTTTAATGTAACATGATTAAAACAAATAATTTAAAAATTAAATTTTAAGATGCCATGAATGACTACAGTAATTAATAACATGCATGATTTGGTAAAAGTTTAATAAACTACTCAGAAATTCATACTGGCTGATTATGTGTGTGTGTGTGTGTGTGTGTGTGTGTGTGTGTGTGTGGGGGGGGGTGTGTGTGTGTGTATTTTGTATTATATGGTAACATTATAGTATTAAATACAGCACTCTGTTCCCAAACAAAATCTATAGATTAGATATCAAAATGATACATCCTTTAAATAGTATCTATACAATAATTGGCAATTTTGAAAAAAAAAATTAACTGCAATAATGAAAGACAAGTGTATGTTTATACCAAACTAAAACAATAGTGCTCACAATAAATATCTAAACAATAATTTTCAAAATGCTATATTGTCAGACAATTCCATAAAAATAATTTATTCGAAGGAAATTATATAGCACCATATACACTAGTTAGTATTAAGCATTTGACAGTCACATGTAAACAATTTACTTTAAAACTGCAACTTAAAAAAAAAAAATCAAGCACCACATCACAAGTTCAATTAAAGAAACTGTATATCACTTGCATTAAAATAATGAAGTGAAATGTCATTTATGAGAAAAGAATGCTGCTGGTTGAAAATTTACACACAGGTAATTGGCCATTCACTCAAATTATAATGTTTCATGTATGCTCACTGAACATTTCTTAACCCTGCAAGGTACATGTACATGTTTTCAAGCCAAGTTCTTTTTTCCCTTGCCGCTGAACCTTGTAAAGTCATTAAGATACACGCATATCTTTACACAAGAGTTAGACTAGCAGCCACAAGGGAGAGTTGCTTCAGTCATCTGGGGGTTAACGTGTTCTCACTGGCATCAAAATGATTTGCTGCCGGCTGATGCAAGTGATAAAGCTATCTTACATCACTATTTATAAATGATAACCGACTCAGGTGCCCTGATATAGCAAGATCAGTTTCGTCGTCAACGTATTTCAAAAAGATAGGACAGAATGAAATCCTATGGAGTGGAAGATTTGTTGATCAGAAATCATAAACATATACAATCAAACCAGCTCAACCGACCACACTTGTGTTGAGCAGCCACCTGTCTTAAGTAGCTAGTTTACTACACTAAGAGTCTCAAAGTATTTTAATGATATTTACCAAAAATAAAAATAGACTGATATTAAGTAAAAATTTGTCTTTAGAAGTCAAGTTCTGTTATTGACATATGTGACTGTTTAACACAGGTTTGACTGGACACATATCTAAAGTCAAGTGGCCACCTTTATTAGACAGCCACCTGTCTTAGGTAGCTATTCTCTCAAATTGTTTACCAAAATGAATATGGACCAATATATTAAGTAACAATTTGTCTTTTGAAGCCTGTTTCTGTCACTGCTTTATGTGGCTGCTAAACACAGGTTTCACTGTACATGGTCTTAAGTATTTGTGTACATGAATGTGTGAATCAGGAAGTCCAACAAAAAACAGTAAGTGTAATCTACATTACCTGGAAACAGCATATCCATGAACTGGCAATATGCGGCCCCTGTAAAATAAATAAGAAATTAAAATAAAATGACACACACACACACAATGTATCTCTAACATTATGTGTTAAAGATATAATGGTACTGGTATTTTTTGGGTATAAATTTGGTGCATTTATTTCTTTCTTTACTAGTTGTTAAATACATGTCAGGGTTTTAGACTGCATCAAAGACATGGTAATATACCATGTGCCCAAAATATGTAAATATGCTGATCTGTAAGTTTTAATCAGGTTTTTTTTGTTTAACACCACTAGAGCACATTGATTTATTAATCATAGACTATTGGAGGTCAACCAATTGGTAATTATGATATAGTCTTAGATAGAAAACCAACCACATTTTTCTCTTAGTGGCAATCAATCTTTTACTAGTATATGCACCATCCCACAGACAGCTTAGCACATACTACTGCCGTAGATATACCAGTTGTGGTGCACTGGCTAGAATGAGAAATAGCCCAATGGATCCACCAACAGGGATCGATCCTAGAGCAACCGTGCATCAGACAAGAGCTTTACCACTGGGCTACATCCCGCTCTTAAATTAACTTGAAAGGCATTTCTGAATATTCACAACTTTTCAACAGTTGTTAATACATGTCACCTGGCTGCACTAAAAAAAGAACTCACTGCTCAAAACATAAAAAAAAAAAAACTGTAGCACCAAAAATTAGTGAGATCTAAATTTGCTGCATGTACACAATGTTTTAAAAATTATATTTAATTACGAGCTAAATACCCTTCATAAATTCAGCAATATATATATATATTTTTTTTTTTTACAATGAGCACACAGGAATCAAAACTGGCTGAAACTCTTGCAGGACATTCAGTTCTGTAAGCTAAAAATTCTGCCAGCCCTAATCAAAACCTGATGGACCAAACATGATTACATACTAAACTAAAGATAACGATATGTAACATCTCATAATGACATCTCATAATGACATCCCGTAATGACAGCAATGATGTATGTTTATCACCAATTTGCTCCAGTGCAATGCTAGTCTCAGAATACCAACTGCCAACAGAAAGTTGACCAACTGAATGGTTGCATTGTAATTTCAACAATGGTTGCACTCAGATTAACAACTAATGGGTTATATAATGAGAATAGAGTTGTAACAGCACGGCAGCAGGTTGGCCAACTTTGTGCTGGCAGTGGGTAGCATTAAGCAGCAAATTATCTAAACAGGCCTTCCAGAATTATTTATGAATATCAGAGCATCCCAAATTCACAAGGAACAGTCAAGAAGTCTGTACAACTAGATGCCATATCTTGACATACTATCATAATAATTTATGCTTGAATTTTTCTGAAAGCAACATAGTTATATCATACAACTATCCAATCAATAACATGTTTGTATATTTACAAAATATTCTTAACAGTAATTTACCCTACTGAAACCCATGAATTTGATCATATTTGAACATAGCTGTATTTGATGACTAAATTAGACGGGATGATTTTTCATTTGAGATATGGGCAACTTCCGTTTCCCATTGCAGGGCTCATGCTGTTGTTAGTCAATGTCACCAATTGCAAATAAGAGTACTAGTGAGGTACATGATACACCCGTCAGGAGTTTGATAGAAGGAAGGAAGGAAATGTTTTATTTAATGATGCACTCAACACATTTTATTTATGGTCATATGGCATCGAATAGGTTAAGGATCACACAGATATTGAGAGAGAAAACCCGCTGTCGACACTTAATGGGCTAATATTTTTCAATTAGCAGCAAGGGATCTTTTATATGCACCATCCCACAGACAGGATAGCATATACCATGGCCTTTGATATACCAGTCGTGGTGCACTGGCTGGACTGAGAAATAGCCCAATGAGTCCATCGACGGGGATCAAAGTTTGATAGAAAACCATATGATGTTCAGAATATAGACAAATTATCTTATTTATCTGTATCACAGAGACCTAGTAATTGTATGTGACACATCACCATCCTAAGTTGTTCCTACGTGTGAGGTTTGATGATGTCCTGTATGCAAGACATGGTCCCGACACTGTTATGTGTAGTAGACCGTGAAAAGTAGGCCACAGTGACCTAGTAATAGTACGTGACACACTGCCATCCCAGGTTGTCCCTACATGTGAGGTTTGATGATCCTGTATCAGGGCTAGCTTTGGGCGAGCAAAACAATTCGCCAATTGTCTATTAAACTTTAAAAATTGCAGAAATTGTCAGTTATTTTCTAAAAAATTTCAATTATTACTGTAAATGTAATTATTTCACCAAACTAAAATAAAATTCGCCAACTGCTTTAAAAATTCACAATTGGCGAATTTGGCGAGTGCCAGAGCTAGCCCTGCTGCATGCAAGATACGGTCCAGACAAGGATTTACTGTTATGTGCAGTAGACCGTGAAAAGTAGTTCACAGTGACCTAGTAATAGTACCCGACACACCACCATCCCATGTTGTTCCTACATGTGAGGTTTGATGATCCTGTATGCACCTGTATGTAAGATACAAGACAAAAAAGTTAACAGACGGACGTACAGACAACACCATACCATAATATGACCCATCTTAGACAGGCGTATAAAAATTGGCCAATTTTCAGTTCACCAAAAACATTTGCGAAAGTTTTGTTATCTTAATTTTCAGTAACCAAACAAGCTTGCAACCAGTTTTGTTCAATTGCTGTGCCTTGCAGTGCTAATAAGCACCATTTACTTTAGAGGGGCGAGTATTGTCAGCTGCTTGTAATAAAGCTAAAAAAAACCCATTATCAAACAACTGTTAATAATATGAAATGCTGTTTTTAGACATATTGCACTGTTGATACTAAATGTTTGATTTAATTACTAGCTACAAGTTTTACTTTTTATTTATCGCCATCTAAACGGTATACCCATGGATCAAACTGAGACCAAAGAGTCTTGAGTTCAAATTCAATGGGAGTTTTGACTGCGGTAAAAGTGTTATATTCTGTTCACTATTAAATACAAAACAGTAATAATACTGGAAGCTAACAACTACAATAAAATGTCAGGTCAGGTCACAGGGCGTATGCACATTCAAAGCAAGCTGTTGTAGAGCACCCATGTCATGTCATGTCATGTCATGTCATGTCATGTGTTGACTTATGCCAGCTCTTCCATCCAGGACAGGAAAGGGTTTGGGGTGGGTGGGAGGAGGGACTGCCACCGGCAAGTGCAAGAGAGCACCAGCAGCATGACCCTGCGGGTTGGAGAACTTATGCAGGGCACAATATTTCACGCGAACCGCCGTTCTTTTCGCGTGTCGGTTACGCAAAACAAAATTTACGTGAACCGCAAATTGGTTACGTCATGACCTGTAAACGTTCAGAAATTAAAACTTGCAAACTTCACGATTACAGGAAGTTTATTCACGCAGACATACTACTAGTATTCCGACAAATGTTTTAGGCTGAATTTTAGATACTTGATGCGCAGCAAACCAGTAGACAACGTTATATTGCAACAGTTGTAACTTGCAACCAGTCGTAACTTTTAAAAAAGTTTTAAAGAAATGTGCTCGGACCTCTAGGGACGGCTAAATTATCTGCTGCTATTTTATCTCTAAAGGAATATATGTAGACATAATATTAGATTGCCTATAATTTTACATATGTTAAAAACAGTTTTAACGTAAACAGGAATCAGTGTCACAAAAATTGAAAAATACTAACATCGCATAATGAGCTTTAAAAAACAAACATTTGGAACGTCACTGTAGTATAGAAGTACCATCGATAATGTGAAAGTAGCGTAACCAGCGCAAAACGAAAAAAGGAATCCCTTCATATAATTATGTATCTATTTCAAAGACGTAGTGCCCATTACGCATGTGCGTAATGCAAAAATATAATCCGGGAATAGGTCGAGTCTTATGTAATTGTTCTATAAAATATCCTCTTAAAATTGACTCGAAAAAAGATAGAAAAAAATGCCTTCGAAAAGGTTCAGAATGCATCTACAGAGATTCTGAGTTTAAAACAAATTCACAGGGGGAGACCTCTCGATTTCCCTGGCTCGGGCACACCTTTGGCGTGCGAAATGCTAAAAAAATGTCTGGTTATGCCCCTGTATTTTGTTTCAGTACTGGGGCTGTTATAATATTGATAACTTTAGCAAGCATTAAAGACATATTTTTTTGGTAAAATGTTTTCTTTTGTATTTGTTTTAACTTTATGTTTGAGCTAAAAACTATGTATTTAAAATATAATTTCAACGTCATTTTGAGGTAACCAATCAGGTAACCCACGGGTTACGCAAATATAATTCACGTAACCGAAGAATTGGTTACCTAGGTAAAAACCATGTGAACCGACTTCCGGTTACCTCAGATTTCGAAAGATTGTCCCCTGCTTATGGTGGTATAAAATTTTGAATGTCCCTTAGGATTAAATCCAAAATATAAAGATTGTGAAGTTTTCATCAGGTAATTTGGCACATAATTTGGAGCAGTTCATCGAAAAAGAAATGGAGCTATTTGAGTAATTTGACTTAGTTTGGTGAACTGTAGTTTATACTGGAACCTTGCCTATTGGGGGCATATAAAATGTGGATAAAATAATGCAATTTACCAGCACCTGGATTTGGGGTGGGGCATTTTGTTCCATGATTATAGGTTTTAAAAATTACCACTGAAAAATAAAATTCATGTCTGCTCAGTCACTGCCAATAAATTCCAATCTTTCTGCAGGACCATGTGGTTTTGGAGGTACAACTTAGAGGTACATTAAATAAACACAATAGAATTAGATTATGTATTCACTGTTCAGTTTAGAAGGGTTTATTTCATGTAAATTGTTATAAGATGCACTGGTTGTTTGATCCATTCACTTCCAGGGCTCACCCTGTACATTGAATAAAAATGAGCAATTAGCTAATTTGGCAAAGTGGTTACAACATTTAGGTTTTGGCTAATAAAAATATTCATTAAATTAACCACATTTTAATAATTTTCAAGGAAATACTCAATATAGATGTACATAATCTGAAAATTGGCTACACCAAAATTTGTTCCAGTGTGAGCTCCGAGTTCTATTAATAGACATGGGCAACTCTTTTTCTGGAAAAACGCGAAGGTGTTCTAGCAAGTTTATAAGCATGATCATGCTGCATATAAAAAACCAAACAATTTTAAATAGGCATTTTAAAACGTACTGCATCAAACTGCTTCAACAAAGAAATACCAGTGACTGCCGTTTGTAAAAAAAAAAAGCTCCCCTGAATTTTTTTTGCGAGTTATTGCTCTCCACAGAAATTATCATACCGTAATTGTTAACATGTAATGTCACCAAACTGATAATATTCAACAATAAAATTAATACCTGTTCATGTTTCACTGTCATTTATAATTATACTAACTATCCTTACTTTTCATTTTAGTTCTATTAACAAGTTTACCACTAATAATCATCAAACAAATATTAATTTAATCACTGTCATTTTGAAGTTTTAACTCCTCATTAATTACTAACTATTCTCACTGATTAACTTTATGACTATCATTATGTAACGACCACTGTCAAACAGTTAATTATTAATCACTGTTCTTCTGAAGTTTTCACTGACGTCAGGCAAACACTAACGCAAACGCTAATTTCTGCCCCTGACAACACGCAAACATTTTGAAAGTAAAACTTTAAAAACCGATAATTAAATATAACAAGGGAGTTACTAATAAGTAAACAAGTAAATAAACATAGCAATATTGTTTTATTTTGACATTAATCTGCAAGACTGCTACAAAAGCAACACACGTCACCCGCCCATTCTGCAAATTTGTGATAATTCGGAACACCTCGGCTGATTATTAATAGAAATAGGACGAAGTGTTCCGAATGATCACAATATTCCGATAGACAGTACGACTTCCGCTTACATATGTGCAATGAGAACAGTTGATACATGTTATATTAAGGGAGACACAACTGTTTTCTTTTTCTAAACGAAAGCTTTCGGTTTCTCAAAAATTATACAAGTTAACAGTATAAAATTTTCACTATGCAAATTTGTTACGTTGAGCATTTTTCTGCGTGTCAAGATATGATTTACGGGAGCTATAATTTTCAGTTGTGACAAATGTTTATTATACTACTTTTTACCCCAGAGGGCACTTGTAAACAGTAATATAAAAATCATGCATTGGTATATCATTGGACGATTTGGCACTCAGCTAGTATTAAACAATGTTCATGTTTTTGTAAATTCTGTTTCCTTTCCACTTCAGAATATAATATGTGACTAACAATTTAACTAATATAAGTTGTGACAAATTAAAGGAGAAAATGTTATTTATTCATGATTCTTCTGGTACATATTATAATTGTAATGACTTGAAAAACCAATCAACTTCACAGAAAGCAATACAGTAACAATGTCAGGGCTCAATGCAGAAGTTTTAATTCACTTGTTGCTGGCTAGTAAATGACATGTATTCGCTAGCCAAATCTTCATCCACCTCGCCAGTTTTACCTACATATATCTATTATTTATGCATTATACGCTACTTAGAGCATGATCTGAAAGCCACAAAAAAAGAGAGAAAGTAATGTTTTATTTAACGACGCACTCAATACATTTTATGTACGGTTATATGGTGTCAAACATATGGTTACGGATCACACAGATATTGAGAGGAAACCCGCTGTCACCATTTCATGGGCTACGCTTTTCGATTAGCAGCAAGGGTTCTTTTATATGCACCATCCCACAGACAGTAGTACATATCACGGCCTTTGATGTACCAGTCGTGGTGCACTGGCTGGAGCGAGAAATAGCCCAATGGGCCCACTGACGGGGATCGATCCCAAACCGACCACGCATCAAGTGAGCTCTTTGCCACTGGGCTACGTCTCGCCCCTAAAAGCCACAATGTACAGTATGTAATAACTAACCAGACGACCACTTTCTAATTATAACCAATGTAAAACTCAACTCTGAAGTTATGAAGTTAAGTTTACTGTCTGCTAAATAGCGCTGTTGGAAGAAAGACTGTTTACCCTATGACGAAAGTTAAAAATATATGTATTGATGCTGTTGCTCTAACATTTGTTTTGTACAATGTTAGATAATTCTGAGTAATATTCTGCTCCATATCTGTGTTATAAAGTGCTTATTTAAAAGAATAAACACAACATAAAGTCTAATGAATACTAGCTATTGTATAGTAATCATTTAATGCATCAAAAATAAAAAGGGACATTAGCTATCTGACTTTCAGGTACAGATAAAAAAAAGTATAAAAATAGATGTATCTGTAACAAATTCAGATGATCTAAGTCAGAGTTTGGCAAAGTAATATAGGAAGTAAACATGATTTGTTTTGAAATTTTGTTGTACTCATTACTAAGATATTAATAATGGATGATTTCATTGGCATTTTTAACTTGCTTATGCTTACCAGGCCCAATATTTAGTATTCCGTCAGTTAGCTGCTACATTTTAACAGTCACCTGTAAACAAAAGTTACTCACAAATGCGAGTGTTTTACTCGCCATGTAGAGCTCTGAATGTGTTTACATTGTTTCTATAAATATATTTAAGCCAGTTACTTCATCTTACCTGTACACAATTCTTCAATTTTTTGATACTGTGTGTGCATACTGTCATTGACCCATGACAAAATGTCATGTCGACTGAGGTTGTCCTGTGTTGCATTTGTTGAGTAAACGTTGACTGCCATTGTCAATTTTCTACCTAAAACAACAAAAATAATGTGATTAGCATCATAATTTCAGAAGTGAAAGTCACCACCAACATCATCCTACAGGTAACATGCCAACTGTTCTAACTTTCATATGTATTATTATATTAAATACAAGTTTCACAGACAGAAATTACACGGAAATTGGATTGGTGTTATAACACTTATATATCATCCATTAAAGGCTTTTGTAGGATAACGCTGGGCACTATCATTTGCAGAATCTTCTGCGATATTCTCCTAGGAGATATCGCTTCTTTTTGTTATGTCACTGTCGTTCTGCTAGTTAACAAGTCTACCACTGCCAAATATAGTGACATTCAACCCACATTATAATTGTCGCAAATGAAAAGAATGATAATGGATGATAACAAGAATACCCCTCCCCCCTCGTGTCTTGTGGTATCATAATTTATCAGCACTTTTTGATAAAAGTATCAAAATCCTTGGCAAGCCGTGGATTTCATACTTTTATCAACTTGTACTGATAAATTATAACATAAGACACTCACCGAGTATGGTCTATATATTTCAGGCCTAAGGATTTCAAATTTCATGGAAAACTGTTTTTCAGTTCCATGCCTTGTGATCATGGGAACCCATTGGAAACTGTTTTCACCTTGTGTGAAAACAAGTCATGGGAACCCGTTTTTAATACCAGTGAGTTGAACTACCACAAAAATCTGTGCACCTGTTCAAACTCAATATAAAGTTCATTTTCAACACGTCCTCTCCATTACACACATGCTGTTGTGATTTTAATATAATATTAATGTGATATAATAATCATAGGGAAACGAAATTTCAGTGCCGTGATTTTATTGGCACACTACCGACACAGTACCAGAAACGATCCGTATCATGAAATCCGAAGGCCTGTATTTGAAAGTGATGACTAATGAGATTTACATGTACTTCAAAGTAATTTATTATCATTAATCCAGGGGTGCAGAAATGGAAAATATTTCACTAACCCTCCAGACCAGAACCAACTAAAATGTACTAGCCCGCCAGTATTTCTACTAGTCCGCCAGCCCATAGATCAAAATATTATTGTAATATACACTTCAAATTATAGTCTTAACTATATATAGATATGTCTGACACCATATAACCGTAAATAAAAGAAATAAAACTGTGTTGAGTGTGTCATTAAATAAAACATTTCCTTCCTTCAAACGATAGATGTAAATTTGACAAAAACATTATTAATAACTTGGTTGGTCAAGTGATCAACATCACATGGCAAATGAAATAAAAAACACACACACCCTCCCCCACCCCTGAAACCTTGATTAACAAAATCAGATCGCCCGTCAGACTAGTAGTTGTATTGTTTAACTCATCCGTCAGAATTTTTACTTGTATTTGGCGAGCAGGCAAGTACTTTCTGCACCCCTATAAATCCTGTAATGACTATGCAACAAAAATGGCATTGATTTAACACCTGGATAACCTGACAAAGTTTTGTGATTACTGTAATTTTGGGCCATGCCATTTTAGACCACCCACTTCAATTTTGCTGAAACGGTTCTCAAGATGTAGACCATTAACTTTTTACAAGTTTACACGCCAATATAAAAATTACCAATTGGTTAATCAGTAAAATATCCTACCATTAGCCACCCCCCATGGTTAGATTTAGGGTTAGAGTGAGGTTCCCTCTTTACACATTTATCAACATAATTGGGAGTAACAGGTGGAAATCTTTCAGGTTAATCTTGCAAGAAACTTATTTCTGGAAAGAGAATTTTGCAAAACTTCTTCTTTTTTTTCTCGGTCAAATTCAAGTACACCATTTACATACATGTAGATATAACAGGTTATGCAAACAGGAAATGGGTCACCTAAATTTATTTTTGTATTATTGTTGTGTTGCTTACTTAGCTTAGCTTAGTAACTGGTTTAATGTGTCCATATACCACTAGGGTTTCGAACACGCCTATCCCGAGTCCAATCTCCGATAGGATCGGGGGTCTGACTCGGGACAGGGATAACCTAACAAATAGGGTCAATTTTGAAATTTTGAATATTAACGCCAAAAGTATAAAAAAGGGGAAAACTGGGGTTAATAAGTTTTGGCTGCACCCCTAAAGAAAAATATTAGCATTCCTTACCTATATAAATTATTAATTGTTGCTTGCCATCATGTTTCTAATTCTCAGTGGCCTGCAATATTAGGTCCACACCAACTCAAAGAAATTGTGATATTAAACTGGATAACACCGAAATAACATTCAGTGTGGGTCACATAACCTTACAATGCATCCCAGATCAGAAAGATTTTCAACCATTTTCCCCTCCATTTGGGATATTGAATTAGCGTTATCAACTCAATGTTGCAATTTAACATAAGCACTATAAACAATGTTGTTGATCTGCGAATTCAGTATATTTTGAATGTCACACGGTGTTGTTTGCCATTTTAACTTGGCGAAAATGAGTCAGAGTCCGGAAAACCCTGTTTTTCTGTGAACATAATGCCTATTTTATAGCATCCACATGTTTTCTTACGCGTATATGTCTTCTACAAAAGTTGTCCATGTTTATTATTTGTTTGAACCCTTCATTTGTACCTGTACTTTATTATTTATACCTGTAAGGTATCTTCAGTTGGTTTTTCAATATCGGCTATTTTCGTTAATTTCCGAGACAAAATATAGATTACTGCTAACACTACTATCGGAAAAAAAATTCTTTGTATCAAAATGAGAATTCAGATAAACTGTTTGTTAAAGTTAATCTGGATTACAAACAAACACAATTGCCATGATGTCAGCCGTTCTTATCATATTATGTGACACTACCCAATGACTTCCAATACACTGGTGGCACCTAAGTCGGCGCACCTAAACATTTGTGTTATATTTTAAAGTTAAAACCTTTCTTTTAAAATTTATGTTTCACTGCAATTGTACAATCAGGGCTTCTAGATCATGGTAGCCCCACTCCCATGGCTAGTGATATTCAATGCTGGGCTAGTA
Source organism: Gigantopelta aegis (assembly GCF_016097555.1). Lineage (NCBI taxonomy): Eukaryota > Metazoa > Mollusca > Gastropoda > Neomphalida > Peltospiridae > Gigantopelta > Gigantopelta aegis. The sequence goes on along the minus strand of NC_054704.1, from coordinate 82,545,812 downwards.
AATAATTACTACTGCCATGACCGACGGCTAGTGAATTTTGTTTTTGTCAAATGTTGCAATTAAGTCTATTTTGTAAATATGAATACTCTTCCCCCACCTCAAGCCCCCAATGTTAAAGAGTTTTTAAGCTCTATCTCCCTATTTTGGCGACACATCTAATTATTACTATTATTTAGTAAAATTGTATAAAGGCTAGTGAATTTTTAATTGTGGCTAGTATTTCTTTTAAATCATAGATCCCATGGCTAATGAATTTTATAAAAATTCTAGAAGCCCTGACAATGAAACAATAAACGTGTTACTACTGAATGTTATTTTAACTTTAAAAGAATTTAAACTCAAGTAATGAGCGCATTTATGGTGGCACCCCCCTGTATTTACTGGCCTGCATGACGGCACATAAGTCTGCGCAGAAAACATTAAAAACCCCACTTCTGTAGCTAATATTCATAGAAACAATACTTTTTGTAAGTCCTAGACAACACGCACATCCTATTATAGTCCGTTTCAGACAAATTTAGATTGTACAAATGAGATAAATATAAATGGTGTTCCATGCTCCCGAGTTTGGGCAACACAAAATGACAATATAAAAAAAGCCAATGTCAAAATTTACTATCATTATTCGACAAAAGTTGTCTGTTATTAACTGTGTAAATGAGCACAGATAGTGTTTGTTACAAATATAGCACAATCAATGATAATTTTGAAACAGACTATAGCGAAAAATAGGCAGTGTAAACTTGGTCGTCTGGCAGCCATATTGCTGGTTGTGGTTCACTTGGAGGGAAATTCAAAGTATGCTTGGATTTTTACGTTAACAGATAAAATAAAAGATCGATTTCATTCATGGATTCATAAATTACAATAAGGTATGTATTGAAGCTTCTATGTACACTTGTGTAAGTTAATATACCAGGTTGATCAATACAGCAGTGACAGACATGCTGACAGGTGATACAAAAACACGCTGATTGAGGCTAGCAAGAGTATACTTTTAGTGCATTAATTCAGGGGTTTTTCCATCAAATTGTTATCTACCAGTTTTATACATATATTCACAATCAATATGTGTTGTTTTAACAACTGTTTTACGAATTAAATTAATGTTGTTTGTTTGTTTACAAACATACCCCAACACTTGTTTCAAGACGTAATGTAATGTAATTAGCATGTGCAGACTTTTGTGCCGCGCAGACTAAGGTGACATAAGTATATTGACCCATTTGAAACAACTCGGCCATTTGATTCTTACTTACACTTCGGCCGATGTGTTCCGAGTGAGTTTGTTTTGAAATATGTTTTTCTTTTCTTTTTTCACTACCATTTTGTTTTAAATGCAAAATAAAACCATGCTGACAAATAGTTTATTTTGAGGGAAAGAATCTCAGGCTAGTGATATATCTATAGGCTACTGTATTTTTATATTTACTAACCTGGCTGACTAGTATTATAATATATTTTTTTATAGACCTAAAAGCCTGGAACATGATGAATTTCATCGGCAGTCACAGTGGAATGACTAGATGTTAAAGAGAAAAAGTATATGAAAATAATGTTATATTCAGGGCATAAAATTTGGCACAAACGATTTTGTCGTTCGTCCGTCGGTTATGCAAAACCAATATCGACAAGAACAACGGATCGTTCGTGCAAAAACTTGAATCGCTAGTCTGAAAATGTAAACTGATGTGTTTTGGCTAATATAACTATTTTTGGAATAAAATAATAAGAGAACGGGCCTAGCATTGCAGGTGTGAGAAAAAAACAAAGTATCCATTTGAACTCAACATTGCAGTCAATTACAAAGTCGGCACTGTCATTAGAAGTGTCAATAACACTTAGTAATATAGTCGCACGTTCCCTTTGATCATTTCGCTATGTGCAGAAAACAATACGCAGTTTGAAAATTAAAGCGGTTTATGAGTATTTATTAAACGTTATGCTAAAACTGAGCTCATAAAAGGAGCATTGAACAGCGGTTTAAGATACATTGTTGATGAATATACATTTTTTTAAAGGTATGTAATAAATACAGAACCTCACATACGTTATTTTCGCTTCCTATTTATTGCACACATTTATTGTGAGCAAGAACATAGCACTCAACCACTACGCGGTCTCATGGTAATATTTACTTTTTGACACCTGTGTGGTTACGTTGAAATATATGCATTAATTCTGAAACATGTATTGTGATGAAAACAAGTACAACCCTTGCTAAATCAATTTATTAAAATATGACATACACAGCGAAGAAAATAGTACGTTTAATAAGGGACTTTAAAATAACGAAGTGGAAATTAGAACATGATGAAACACTGAGTTGCAGCATCGATTGGATCGATCAAGGATTCGCAGAACTTCGGGTTTTTCCGTTCAGACCAACACTAAAATATTGTTCTATGTCCAAAATAAATGTTTTCTCAAAGTATATATACTTTGAGAAAACATTTAAATAACTATATGTTGTTTGGATATAGATAGATATATGTATTTACTTTACAATTTGAAAACGTTTAAGTTGGGCAAGTGAAAGTGCTGTTAACACTTGCCCAAAGGGCAAGTCAAACTTTTTCTCAATCGCGAACACTGTTTATGTACTGCTTAGTTAAAAGGAGTATACAAATACACTGGTTGAATACTGATGCTGTTGCTCCAATATTTGTTGTTAAACACAATATGAAGTCTAAGGAATAGTAGCTTTTGTACTTGTAATAATCGTTTAATGCACAAAAAATACAAACGGACATTAGCTGTCCGATTCACAAATCACTTGACACTTTTACATTTGTTGTTTCAAAATCATGTTATACTAATTACTAATACTAATATATTAATAACTGATGATTTCATAGGCAGGTTAAACTTTTTTTTGCTTACTAGGCCCAATATTTTGTACTCGCCAGTTGGCTACTACTACTACTACTAGTTAGGCCTTTGCATCTATAGGTAAATTTATCTTTAGTCGTACGTGAAAAACTCTAAATATCTGGATCACAAACACCGTCATTTTCCACCGTGTCAAATTCATTATTATACAAAATATGCCATAACAGCTGACTTGGGATAGGAATTGTTACATTTTTAAAGAATAATCTGAACTAGATGGTGTTTATATACGATGTGACTATATATACGAAGGCCGTGTCTATAGCCTCCACTAACGAGGGCTGGCTATATTCACAGCAAAAATGTATATGCGGTAAATAAGTACATGTATTTGATTGATCCATATTACCGAACCATCTGGAACAGGAGGAATACATACTAAGTACTGTACGAACAGTGCATTTTCTGAACAGGGGAGGGAGTGGGGGAGTATATGAATTTAGCAGACCCTTTTGTGTAAGTTTTCCATAGATATATGATTCTGAATAGCGTCATATCGTCCCTACAGTACTAACAAAAAATTAATTATAATAAATAGATGATGATGATGATGAATAAATAAATAAATAAATAAAAATAACAATTACAAATTATCAGCGGCTGAGGTAGATTAACTGAAAGAGAAACTAACTACGGACAGTACTCAGGACTTGAACTTAATAATTTTTCACTGATTGCTATTTTGAGGCTGCTTACGTAAATTTTGTAAAAAAGTTAATTTTACCGTAAATAAATATGACTAAAAGGTTATTTTGCTGTATTTAGTCACATTTCAAATGCTCAAAATTGCAAGGGGCAATAAAACTCAAAATACATTTTTTTATAGGCTAGGCCTACTACTAAAGCTGAGACCACTCGCAGGTCCCACTCTAAATTTATGTAATGTTTTTGTAACAACCGCCCCCACCCACCCAACCGCGACGTGATTTTACCAACATTATATTATTTATAATATTTACATGTAATAATAATAATAATAATAATAATACACAATTATTATTTCTATTATTATTACTACTACTACTACTACTACTACTACTACTTCTGCTATTATTATTATTATTATTAGCCTACTACAACCTTTTTGGGGTGGAGGGGCAGTGTTTTATCTGGATGAGTTTTGGCTATAAAAATGCAAGATTAACATGCGTGCACACACGCACAACTGGCAGGCTGAACTTGTCCCTGCACATAGAACTGGATTCAACTGGGTTAAGTAATAATTAGCCAATCTTTGGACGACAAAACATGTAACAGTACAGTTATTTTTACGCTATACATTAAAACCGAAATACCACTTTACGAACCAGTCAAAATAATTTGCACACGCGCCTAATAATAATAATAATAATAAATGGTGAGTTCATGTTCCGACTGTTTATTGTTTTATTTCAGCATATTTGTGGTTATTTTCGTCATGAAATAATATATTTTTTATTATTTGCAATATATAGCTGGCCATCATTTGCCAAGTCTCTATACACGGCGATCGTTTATATAAAATCCAAAAATACATTATACGGTTGTCGTATATATAGCCTCATCACTACGAGTTGTTTTTCCGTATTTTTCATGTCTCATCACAAGAATAGTTCCAAATTTAAAAAAAAGAAGCGTATCATGTAATTCCCTCGATAGTAGTTCAATTAAAATATTTTGGATCATACAATAACTAGATTTGGTATTCCAAATGTATGTAAGTTTCATTTATATGCATATTTACAGAAACAAGGCCCACTAAATCCGTGATTGAGCTCCTTTAATATTAATACAAAATGCTTTTTATTTTTATTTTTTAAGTTGTGTTATATTATAAAAGATTCTTTAAACACCCAAATTTATTATCTCATTCTGAAACATTTTGCACATAATTTCAGTGAAAGATTTTGAAGATCCCATTGCGTGCATGTGACGTTTGATACTATGTGTGTGCGTGCGTTTGTTTTTGTTGTTAAAGTTACATTCTCTGGTTACCATATTATAGCATCACGTACAATTATGAAATACAAGCTCAAATGCACTTTTAAAAAACGTGTGTGTGTTTGCTATGAACGGAGATCGTCAAAAGTATACGCTTGATTCATCGCCTGTGCCGCCATAGCTCGGCAAAGCACAAACGACAGCCAGTTGTCAGTTTCAGTTAACACGTGTGTTTGCTGATTTCAAATTGTAGGGTTTGTCTCAAAAAATTAAGAGAAATCTTGCGCTGTACGAAGAACGTTCGGTTGAGGATACGGTACTAGAGTCTTTCGTTAAAACCGGTTTGATCTTGACAACGTATTATCGACAATCGTACCTTCCTATTTCAGAATTAATATTTTATAAAGTGTTAGTAGAACTTTCAAAGTTTAGTTTGTATACTAGTAACACATTAATCATGTATATATTTTTTAAATAAAATATACTAAAGTAGACAATGAACGTTTTCACGTCTTAATTTTACGTGTTAAAATTGACAAATTCAAATAAATATTATTTCGTTTGGAAAGAGTAAAGTTGGGGGTTGGGGGTGGGGTGGGTGTTGTTTAACGACATCAAAGTTAGAGCATATTGATTTAATAATCATCCGACGCCATACAATCGTAAATAAAATGTGTTGAGTGTGTCGTTAAATACAACATATCCTATCTTTCCATATGCTGTTTGATGTCTAACATTTGGTAATTTTGACATATCAGGCTGCAAAATGACCGGGTTCGCATTGCAAAAAGCGATGCAAAATGTTGCGATCGCGATGCAATATTGTAACAATGACTAGCAGTTTGCGATGCATGTTTTTTGTAACCAAATTGATCTTTGAATTGAGATCGCTGGAGAAGAACGCACTTATGGGTGTCGATTTTCCGTGATCGCAGCCAAGGTACATGTAACTGATTCGCCAATGATAAACATTTTACAAATTTATCTCAGTGTACAACCTTCTTGCGTGTGTTAGTATTTCAAATAGAAAATACTGTCGGAATACGCGGAGGATGTTTGACGTTTTAACAAGAACAGTGACGTAACGTACTAGTTGCTACATCATCATGGTAACCTAATTTGCAAGCAGCTATTACCGTGTACACTGAACTTGTAGCCTACCGTGCACGCAAATATATTATGTTCACGAATTAAATATACCGCTAAAATTGCGAACATGCTAATAGCTCCGCGAATTTAATTACGCGTTAACTTATTTCCGATTTAGCTTTGAATAATGCCTATAAATACAAAACACATAGCGCATCGCATGCACTTTATTTTTATCGTCAAATTACCTGCCACGTGGTTTTATACTACAAGTGACACTCGGTGCTATGCATGATCTGCATTCAGCGATAGCCAGTAGTCAAAATGTCTGATAATTATTTTGACCGGTTGTCGAAGTGGTCGTTCGGTTTAACTTGTTGCGTAAAAAACAGTCTGGCAAACATTAGCGACAAACGGCTGGCTGAACTCACATCTGGTATCTCATGACTACGAGATTTCAGTTTGTTGTTTTTACACTGATTATTCTTATATTCGATACATACTTGTGGCTTTCGTTATTTGTAAACCTGAATGCAACCTATGAATACTACTAATAAATAGTATTTGGTCTAGTTTGTGATTTTTCAAGTTTTCTGCATCATGTATTATCAGACATACATGCGGACAAGACTAACGGCATACGGACCGCATGGCGAGAATGTCTCGAGTATAATTATATTGTACGTGAAACTGTCATTGAAAGGAGTTCAGTTGATATTGGTCGTTTTTATTTTATTATTGGCAAAAACTATCGTGAAAATGTAAAATGAAAGCTTGATCGCGAATTATTTTAGCCGCGAAAATGTTTGCATATACATACGGTATTATCGACTAATTAACAGCTTGGCGTTTTTAATTTCGAATTGCGCCGGTAAAATACATATATATATCGTTTAAAAATTGTCAATTTTCATAACAAAAATGAACACCGAATACGTAGGAATGATCAGCCAAGTGAGGAATTTTTCTCGGGCTTCAATCGCACTTTGGATCAGACATACAAATCAACTCAGGAAAGACTAAAAAATCACTTTGAACAAGTTAGATGACCAAGCTGCTTAGCATAACCATTGACAAATATTATTCAGAAATATGTTGTACTATAAAAATTAAACCCTGACATTTCTATGCTATTTTCTATATAGCCAAAAAAAACCAGTGAGATTCTCTGGGTGTGTGTGTGTGGGGGGGGGGGGGGGGGCAGCTGCCCCCTTGACCTCCGGAGGATACGGCCTTGTAAACAAGTGACAGTGATGACCCTTCACATGTACTGTTCTGTACTTGTTTTATTTTGGGGTAAGCAGCCCACAATACAGATACATGTATACGAAATATGCAATTTTATTCATGTTTACTCATTTTATTAAAGTGCTAATCAAATTCCAATAGTTGCTAATCAATTCTCCATCCAGTAGGAAAAACTGCTAATCAAAATTTTAAAAACAAATTGCACCCTGCATATAATCTTAGAGAGGAATCGGGTGCATGTGCAGGGGGAGTGTATTGAGGTCGAAACCCTTACTTGCCCAAGCTTAAAAAAAATTTAAATGTATTTTCTGGGGGAGCATGGCCCCATATAAACTTCGCTCAACACAGTCTATAACCCCAACCCTGCTGAAATCCCTGCACACGAGCCTTGGAAACCCGCTACATTTTGTTTTTAGCAAGGGATCGTTTATATGTACCATCCCACAGACAGGATATCACATACCATGGTCTTTTATATACCCGCCGATGGGGATCGATCCTAGACTGACCGCGCATTTAAAAAAAAAACCTTTTCAGGTCTAAGTAATGAATAAAAATAACATATAGTCTTGAAAAATGTTATGTAAATCGAACACAGTACCCTCTTCCTCTACCTCTAGAGCGTTACATAATTAGTAACACCCCCTTACATGTACCGCGTATGCCAACAGCTGGCCACTGTCAAAATTTCAAGGCAAATCCCCCACCCACCGACCCCCGGAAAGGCGTTGTACCATACCTTTATGGATATAAATTTGTTTTGGAGATATGAGACAACCCCTCAATCAAGACAGTTAAATTTGTTCAAAAATTGCGAACTTTCATGTGATCTCTTGTTGGGGAATTCCACACTTGTGATAAGCCAATGAAAATCGAGATCAGTAGGAGCCTGTCAGAAGTGTCCCACTTGCAAAATACTGGCTTTGTTTTGACCTGGATAAGCCAGCGTAGTAAAACCAATGTGGAGTGTGGCGTCATATATGCACCAAACTTAATTGGATTTTCTGTTCTATATATGCTTAAATAATAAAAATATTCCGGATACTGCCGCTTTAAAGTGACACCAGTATAAAAACAGCAAAATGGATTTTCATTCCCTTTTCGTTAACTATCTGTAGTCTAATTAGCAATTTGGAAACAATAAAATTAAACGTTTGATGTACGAAAATGGAATGTAGCGGCAGTATGGTCAAGATTGTCCGCAATTAGCCAAATCTCCCCATTTCTTTCCTTAAACATCTCATTTGCATTGTCATTACTTTAACTATAGTCCTTCTGACAGGAAACACCTCTTTCCACACTATGGAATTTACTACAAGTTATTTATTTCCCAGCCGAAAGATTTCTAAATTACACACAAAAATAGTATTTTGGGGGGAAAGAGTTTGACCTGTACCCCTCTATATTAAAGGCTCTCATGACTAACCCTAACCCTATCCCTAAAACTACCCTAACCATTGAAAGGGGTTACGGGTGTAACTAATGGTCATTTTTGTAGGATAGGTCCTAGGACTATTACATACTACAACTTGTACAAGATATATTTAACCCTAACGTGTTTAAAACAAACCATGTGTTTATACAGGGGTAAAGAATAAGAAACTATTGCTCTAAAACAACACTTTGAACTCAATTAAGCAATATTCTGAGTAATCTGCATCGGAATAGCCCAATACAACTGGCCAGTAAGCTGAGCAACATGACAACAGTAAAGAAATAGCCTACATTACTTCATTTTAATTATTCAATAGCACCTACCTAATAAGGTACACTATTTGCTTAATCCAGGTACTAATAACACTATATACGGTAAGAAAATTAGTACAATAAAAGTAATTAATAATTAGATAGATTTGTTAGGTTTAGTCTGAGTAAAAAAATATATCGCACCAGCTCTGAGCGGCGAGATCTCGAATGTTCAAATGAGTTGCTAGTATAAAATGGGTCATCTTTTGAAACGAAATAGGATTATACGAACGAAAGATTCGATTACTAAATCGTTACATAGATAATTATTCAAAATGAAGAAGAAGAAAAAAAGGAAGAAGAAAAAGTAGAAATGTATTTGCCGATTATAGTATTATCAGTGACTGAGTAACGGTGGGTCTTTTTTTTCTTCTCTTTTTTAAATTGCATTTGATAGATTAAAGGCGCATACCCGTTTCAACCCGTTTCAACCCGTGAAATGGACACTAAGTGTGGTTAAGTTACAAACCTGAAACACATTTGGATAACGTTACAAGAGAGTGAAATAAGAGTCTGTGGCGTTGAAACGGTGAAATATCGTTAAAAATAGACTAAAACTCGACTCCATAACTGTTACTTCTGTTACTTTGTTTTAGCCAAAATCAATTTTTATATGCATTTTTCATGATGTATAATTTCTGAATACAGGTACGCCGAATATAAATTAACAACACAGCCGCATGTTGCTGGATCAAATGAAATAATTAGGCCTACTTACAATGAACAATTATACGATCTAATCAAATAACTCGTTACAATTACAAATAATATCACAGATAATAACAAAAAGTATCATTTTGTAATATATTACTTTCAAGTTACTTTCTTGGACTTTGTGTTTAAAAATTGAACTGAACTGCTTTGCCTCTCTTAATTGGTAGCGAGTTTTTTGCTGCTAGGGGTGTCATGTGTATGCTTCCGCGGAATATTTTGAACATTACATGTCATGGAATGCAATATCCTGCATTCTACAAGTAAAATTCATCATATGCGGGTAAATGCAAATACTATCGTTATCAAAAAAAAAACGTCCCCCCCCCCCCCCCCCCCCCCCCCCCCACACACACACCGTCATCGAGCCAACCCCCTCGTCCTCTGCAACTGTGAAAATACAACATATCATTGTTCGGGTCTTATTTTATTCTTAATTTTGTCTTCATGTAGGCCGGCCTCGGTGGCGTCGTGGCAGGCCATCGGTCTACAGGCTGGTAGGTACTGGGTTCGGATCCCAGTCGAGGCATGGGATTTTTAATCCAGATACCGACTCCAAACCCTGAGTGAGTGCTCCGCAAGGCTCAATGGGTAGGTGTAAACCACTTGCACCGACCAGTGATCCATAACTGGTTCAACAAAGGCCTTGGTTTGTGCTATCCTGCCTGTGGGAAGCGCAAATAAAAGATCCCTTGCTGCCAATCGGAAGAGTAGCCCATGTAATGGCGACAGCGGGTTTCCTCTCAAAATCTGTGTGGTCCTTAACCATATGTCTGACGCCATATAACCGTAAATAAAATGTGTTGAGTGCGTCGTTAAATAAAACATTTCTTTCTTTCTTTCATGTAGGCCTGCAGTTTAGCAAAACAGAGATTACCCAGTCATACGTAAGCCCTACACCAAAACGTACTGAATAAACGCTATTCAAATTCAAATGTATCTTATGCATTTTTATATTTATATTAACGTTATAGTTTTCCCAGAAATGTACACACGGAGGAGATGAGGATTACATTTGATTCCCACCGCACATTAAAACAAATTAAATAATTTATTTATATATTTAAATGTAACGTCTGTAATATATCAAAACAGGATCTAATAATTTTACAAATAAAATAATAAAAATTCAACTGTAGAGAAAACTATTGTATGAAAATATGTCCATAGGATTCAATCGTTTCGAATTCAATTTGGGTTTAAAATTTATAATTAAGCATTTGACACGTGACATTAGTATCGGAAAATCTAAATATTAATTATTAATCACATTTAATGTTCCATCACTATTGCTTGATATCATTATATAAATATTGATGGTTTAATATCGCCTACTTAAGATATTTGTTATAATGTTTAATGTTTATTTATTTTTATTTTTAGTAAACGTCCGACTCATGTGCTGCGAGTCTATTTATTAACACCGGAAGTTAACAAAGTGCTTTCTCATTTTACATTCTGTTTTAATAACACAGAATTTTGTTTCTTCCAAACTGTTGACATACCCTTTAGAAGATGGAATTTCTAATTGGTATTAAGGGAAAAGACTTTGTTCTAACGGCTTGTGATATGGTTGCTGCACGCAGTATTGTCGTCATTAAACAAGGTATTGTGGTTAGGCCTACTCAGCTACTAGCCTACTCAGCTACTGGTCAAATTCAGAAATTGTCCTCAAAAACAATTGAAATTTCAAAACGTCCCAGTCAAATTTGCAGTTCTTACACATTTGTTTGGAAGGACTTTCCTTTGACACTGTCACTAACCCTAATAAAATATTTGTAATCAGGGTAGGTAACTCCGTTTTGCATTTTTTTTTTAAAAACCCAAAAAGTTTGGCACACTCAAAATTGTAGGAATGTATTCATTATTTTCAAATAAAATACCTTCAGTACCATTAATATAATCAGTATAATCGACTAATTGGTCATTATAATACCCATCCACCCCCAAAAAGGGTTCAACAAGAAAAAGGCAATTTTGGCAAGAGCTCCACCCGTTCCCCCCCATCATTTATAATAGGTTAGGGTTAGGGATAGAGTTAGGGTTAGGGCCCCATGCCCCACTTTTCTATATATACCCCATCAAAAAATCCCTCTTTAGATCGATAACTAATGGGGGGAACGGGCGGTACACTTTCCGCAATTTTTGTTGCATAAGCATATATCTAGCCCGAGTACTCTGACTGTAAGAGAGCTAGACGGACATTTGGACATAAACACGCTCTCATTACAGTCAGAGACCAACCTATGTCTTTTTTTGGCAATTCCTGACTACCAAACGGTAGGCAACGAGTCCCGCTCTAATACCACAACAATCCTATGTTTGACGTCAAATACCTTTACATCAATCATTTTCGAGTTAAGTGATACAAAAAAATCCACATATTAATCACTAATACACATACTACAGAAAGAAACCCGACAGCACCCACATTCAGCTACGCTTCGTGACACTCCGTCGCAACAATTGCAAAGCTCGGCGATCTATTTCGAGACTGGGCGATTCCGCCTTGTGCAGCAGTTACAGGGGTCATCTCATAAGAGGAGGCAGTACGTAGCACATACTTTTGCCGTATCCTGTCGATAACACCCCAAATGTATCCTTCAAATTCAAAATGGAATCAATAATGTGTAATTGTTTTGGTTTAATGACGTAATGAAATCCAAATTCATCCAAAACGGCATTAGCCAACTCTTCCATGTTGTAACTTCGCTTGATATGAGACGGCCCCTGTAACTGCTGCACAAGGCGGAATCGCCCAGTGCGCGATCACGTGGTCTACGTCTCGAAATAGATCGCCGAGCTTTGCAATTGTTGCGACGGAGTGTCACGAAGCGTAGCTGAATGTGGGTGCTGTCGGGTTTCTTTCTGTAGTATGTGTATTAGTGATTAATATGTGGATTTTTTTGTATCACTTAACTCGAAAATGATTGATGTAAAGGTATTTGACGTCAAACATAGGATTGTTGTGGTATTAGAGCGGGACTCGTTGCCTACCGTTTGGTAGTCAGGAATTGCCAAAAAAAGACATAGGTTGGTCTCTGACTGTAATGAGAGCGTGTTTATGTCCAAATGTCCGTCTAGCTCTCTTACAGTCAGAGTACTTGGGCTAGCATATATCATACAACATGTGGAATGTAATAAAACTCATTTGTGCATTACAAATGAACATTACCATCATCGTCATGTGCTACATGTAACTCCTCATTCGTTACACACATTATCCAGGGGACAATATTTCAAATTCTGAGGTAACCGGAAGTCTGTTCACGTGGTTTTTACCTAGGTAACCAATTGTTTGGTTACGTGAATTATATTTGCGTAACCTGTGGATAACCTGATCGGTTACCTCAAAGTTACGTTGAAATTATATTTTAAATACACAATTTTTAGCTCAAACATAAAGTTAAAACAAAATACAACAAAAAACAAAACGTTTTATAAAAGTTTCTTTAATGCTGGCAAATCGAAAAAAGTGAATTGTAGATGTTTCTTTTGTTTTCGTACTATCGTAGCGTTGTAGATTTTATTATTATTATTATTATTATTATTATTCACCACTTGCCATTGGGATCGCAAAAAGTAAATTTTAGTTGCCCGAATCTAAAAACCACTGTCCTCGGGCATCGGGCCACCATATTCTAGAACCTCTGTGCAGCTTGCGGAAGTTAACACTATTGTAAAAGGACTAAATATCAGCCCAGTACTGAAACAAAATAGATACATTTGGAGGAAAAATGCCCATTCCCTGGTGCATGATTAGACTAATCATTTTCTTTCATAAAAAACAAATAACGGCTACCATGTGTCACTGATATGTAAAATTTAGTATACAGCAGATTAAAAAAGCCCACCAAAAACCCAAACAACAAATGTCCAGTTCCTCTGAACTATAAAACAGGCTACTCATTGGTGCATGAATAAATCTTATAATAACATAAAAAGAAAGATCACAATTTGACACTGATATTTTGCGGTGGCGATGCTACTTTCACTTTATCGCTTGCACTTCAATACTACAGTGATGTTCCAAATGTTTGTTATTTAAAGCTCATTATGTGATGTTAGTATTTGTGAAATTTTTGCATTTTTGTTTACGTTAAAACCGTTTTCAACCTTTGTAAAATTATAGGCAATCCAATATTATGTCTACATATATTCCTTTAAAGATAGAATAGCAGCAGATAATTTAAGCGCCTTAGCTGTCTAAAACATTTGTCGGAATACTAGCAGTATGTCTGCATGAATAAACTTACTGTAATCGTGAAGTCTGCAAGTTTTAATTTCTGAACGTCTACAGGTCACAATGTAACCGATTTGCGGTTTGCGTAAATTAAATTTTGCGTAACCAACACGCGAACAGAACGGCAGTTTGCGTGAAATATTGTGCCCTGATTATCACAGCATTCAATTGTACAGAGTAAAGAGCATCAGTCCGCCATTGAAAAAGTGATATACATGTCAATGGTCAATATATAAGAGGACAAAATGTGTACCATTAATGTTGTATCTCTGTCAAAATGTCAACTTGTGTGTGTGTGTGTTATATATGAGAGATAGAGAGAAGTGAGACAGTGAAAGAGGGGGAGAGAGGAAAAGAAAGACAGAGCAAACGAGTTAACAGATGTATGTGTTAGGTTTTGGGAAATTGAGTTTCTTCATAATTACACAATTTGGAATAATTAGAGAATGCTTCATTGTTGTTTGTATGGCTTATTAGCCAGCCTGTCTTTGATTTTTTTAAAAATAAGTTAGTGGCATTAAAAAACAAAATTGCATCACCCATGCTGTGTTATTGAAAAATTATATACACATTTAGTGCTGTCAAAGGTGTGCAAACTGGTTTAATTGGTGAAACGAAAAGTCGTAGAATACATGGTTAGGATTTTAAAAAGGTGTTTTTTTACACATTAAGTATAATGTCAAAGTTGACATTTTTACCTGTGTACCACTTTAATTGATTACAGCCAGCGGTCCACAACTGGTGTAACAAAGGCTGTGGTGTATACTATCCTGTCGGTGGGATGGTGCATATATAAAAGATCCCTTGATGCTAATCGAAAAAGAATAGCCCATGAAGTGGCGACAGCAGGTTTCCTCTCACAATATCTGTGTGGTTCTTAACCATATGTCTGACGCCATATAACTGTAAATAAAATGTGTTGAGTGTGTCATTAAATAAAACAATTGCTTCCTTCCACTTTAATAGTTGATATTTTGACTTGACATTTTTTCCAGTGACATTTTGTCCTACATCCGTTAATTATAAAGATGTGGTTATAGGGATTATTTTTATGTGATTCCCTAACAACAGATGTGTCAGGGCCACAATAAATGTATTCATTATAAATTATTGAAAATGTAAACAAATATCCGCCATCTTGGATTGTAGTAAACAGACAAACAGGAAGATGTTGTTAACAGGCGATCAGAGTTATACAATAAATCAAAACATCTAAATTTTGTCATGTACTGCAAGAGTAATAAATTAAATATAATTACCTCACAAAAATAAATACTTGCAATAACGACAACACTATTTTTCAATAATTAAATGCGATATCGCTACTTTTTCACTTTGCCACTGAATAAAACGTAAAGTGGCAAGTAACACGAGTTCTATATTTGTTATAAAGTTTTATCAATGTATTTTATACCTGTTACAAGTACTGGTATTCTTCCAATATTAAACAATAAATGTTTTATAGACGTTAACTAATATGTGCTTTTCAAACCTTGCATTCGGCAATGGTATAACGGATGTGAGTGGCGCTACCAGTCTTCCGGTGCGGTAACGACACCACTAGAGCACATTGATTCATTAATCATCGGCTATTGGATATCAAATATTTGGTAATATTATCATACTGTTAGAGAGGAAACCCGCTACATTTTATCATTAGTAGCAAGTGATCTTTTATAGGCCTATGCACCATCCCACAGACAGGATAGCACATACCATGGCCTTTGATATGCCAGAGTGGTACACATGTCAAGCAGGCATACGACTTGAAGATCAAATACTTTTTTCACCTTGAGAAAACGTGAATGTAATATTGTTTCTCTCTCTGTTTGTGTGATTGTCCATAGCTCTTTGGTAAAGCGCTCACTTGATGCATGGTTGGTCTGGGATCGATCCCTGTCAGTGGGCCCATTGCACTATTTCTCGCTTCACCCAGTGCAACACGACTGGTATGTGCTATTCTGTCTGTGGGATGGTGCATATAAAAGATCACTTGCTACTAATGATAAAATGTAGTGGGTTTTCTCTCTAACACAATGGTAAAATTACCAAATATTTGACATCCAATAGCCCATGATTAATGAATCAATGTCCTCTAGTGGTGTCGTTACACAAAACAAACTTTTTTGGGTGATTGTCGGGCACTTGTCGTATTACTTATGAGACGGCGCCTGAAAAACGGAATGGCTGAGTGGGCGATTATGTGATGCAACATCACGATATAGGTTGGCGAAGTTAGAATTCTGCTGTCCGGAGTTTGCCAAAGCTTAGCTGAAAGTGGGTGCTGTTGGGTTTCTTTCTGTAGTGTGTGTATTAGTGATCAATATCTGAAATTTTTTTAATCACGGAACTCGAAAATGGTCAATGTGAGTGTATTTGACGTCAAACATAGGATTGTTTTGGTATTAGAGCGGAAATCTTTGACTACTTTTTTACATAGCTTGGTCTCTGACTGTAATGAGAGCATATTTATGTCCAAATGTCCATCTAGCTCTCTTACAGTCGGAGTACTCGGGCTAATATCAAGGTGTGCACTTTACGGTCGCCCGATCGACCATGGCCAGTCAAAATAGCGCTGGACAAGTCAAAACCTTATCACGTGCCGCCCATCAGGTGACCGAAAATGTCCACAATGGTATTATGTATTAAAATGCAAATAACTAATGTTTGTAAGAGATCGAAAAGTTATTTTTTATGTATTATTTTCAACTGGTTTCCTATTAGTATCTGCACAAACAAACCCATATGTAGGACATAATACCAACTACTTCCCTGTCTATCAAACAGTCTAAAACCATTCGAAATGCCTCAGCCGGTTTTGATTACGTATTCAGAAAACCTCAGCCACGTAAAAGTATTCGTAGGTTCAGTTGGCACACCTTGGCCATGTCCGTCTTTACTTTCCATTTAATTACAATCGGAACAAATCGTCACATTCCACTATGCTATGTTTCACAGAAAGATTTTGTTTAAGAGCCTAAGGTATTCCGAAGTTACATTGTGTTGGAACGTTTTTGTTTCTTACGGAATATATCGAGTCTACTATACCAAACACCCAATCATCACTGCGAACAATGTCAACAACAGCTATCTTTGCCTGTGTTGTGGGAACATCAAATTAATTGAACTCTTGACAGGTCACTCATGATGTTGTTGTGAGTGACCTGTGAACAAACAAATTGTTGTTTGTTCAATTTTTTTTGCATGTGCCTACATCCACTGAACACGTGGGTGTGTCCGAGTAAAAAAAAAGACATAAAACAATAAAGTGTACGAAGCAGAGAGCAGAGTAAGAAAATTTATGCCGTCATGGTGCGACGGCTGTCCGTGGCTACAACATGAAGACAGGACAATATTTTGTGTACAGCAAGAGGTGACGCTAAAGCAACATGTTCACAGTGACATATTAATAATTAGAATAAACATATTAATATTTGCTGTGAGTGACCCAAGTGCATACCCTGTTACATATGGAATGAATGAGGGGGTGGGGACCAAGCAAATATTTTGCCTCATATTATTCGTTTCTCAACCAAAATAGTGCAAACCAAAAAGGTACAGTGCTGTTCGGTGGGGTTATAGCTAAAGTAGCACCATGCCAAAACAGCCCCATGTGAAAACGGAACCAAATTGGACAAAACAGAACCTAGCGTTGGCTAAAACAGCACCAAAATCTATGGACAAAACGGAACCTAGTGTTGGCTGAAACGGCACCAAATATTTAAAAATGTATGGTTAAAACGGAACAAGACTCATTACAAGTTGTGAACGATGATATACCTTGGTTGCTCGCCTGTTTGAACATACACCAGATTGGACACAAGGCCCACCTCTTTGCTAACCTTTCCTCCAGGCTTTAAATTATAAATAGTTTAATATACAGTGTTCTCGCTGCTCCATTTAAGCGGGGAACCCCGCCCCGCTATTCCATTTTCCCGCCCTCCTTTCACGTTCCCCGCCCTCCTTTATTTTTGAGCGCCCCTCTTTATTTTCCAGCACCTATCTCTACTATTTCCAAATGCACTTTTTTCCACACAAAAAACAACGACATCACATCAAAGGAAACAAACCGCGTTGTGTACGAAAAAGCAATTGACAAAACATTTACGACAGTTACCGTAATGTAATTTAACAGTATTTTTAATAGCCTCTATTTTGTCCAATATCTGTATCCATTTGTATGTTTGATAGACACAATAAAAGTTATATTTTATGTAAGCAATGAAAACATTTAATTTTTTACGGATTCGGCAATCTCCGATTGAAAAAAAACCCTCTTATTTGGCGCCAAATTTTTCACGTGATCAGAATGGTCATTCTGTCTTTTGTTTCCACTAACTATCGTTTGATATTTTGTCCTCAGTTGCAGATATAATTGGTTAAAACTGATGATTTTTTACTTTCTGTTATTCTGTTTATTCAGCAGTTCTTTATAAAATATTGTAAACTTTTCATTTTGAGGGGATATGAACGCTTATAAAAACAACGGAAGTGGTAGTGTTAATCATTAAACTCATTTATCTTGAGTGCCAAATAATATATCCACCGTCTTTACAAAAATGAAACTACTTTTTATCAGCTGGCGATAATATTTTATCACAGCGATCGATTCATTCGATGAAGATGGAAATAACAAAAATGTATCTAACATTAGGAGATCACTTTACAAACATCTTTATTGTTTTTCGTATATCTTGAAATCTTTATTAAAAATAATAATATTAAAACTTTGATCGGTCCAGCAAAACCGGAACTGCCCGTAAATGTCAGACCGATATAATCTTTGGTTCAATTAAAAGAGTATTTTTATAAACCCCTTTGCACTTTTTTGTAGGCAAAATAAGGAGTATGTCTTTTCTCAAAGTCTACCAACACACAACAATATGGTAACCAAACTACTCCCCCCCCCCCCCCCCCCCCCTTTTTTTCTTCTTTTTTTTCTTTTCGTTTATTGGTGTGTGTGTGGGTTTTTTTTTTGAAGGGCCGAGCGGCCGCCCTCCTTATAATTTTCACCCAGCGAGAACACTGATATATTAAAGTTAATATTATTTCAAAATATACTGTTTAGACCAGCCAGACTGAAAAATGCGCCAACTAATATGTAATTTACTAAGTTCAATAATAGTTATTATTTTTAGGTAGTAGTGCCGTTTTAGCCTGATCCCATCTAGTGTATAGGCACACCTAAGCATTCAAAGACCATTTTCTATGTGAACACTGAAATACTTAATAGAATGTGTCTCTCACCAATGAAGCAGTGCATAATCTGAAGTAAACTACAAATTGTTTTATTTCTGTAGTAAATAAACATTTTAAAATTGTGCATAAATGTAGACACCCCTTTGTATCCAAACAGATTTGCATGTCCGGTGATTTGGCGCAGTAGATATGGATCGATAACCTCGCTATTTATAGACCGCCCATGACCTCATTTTATAGCCCATAAATGCTACACTATTGTCCCAGGATTATTTTAGTACTTTTTTGTTTTGTCTTGTTAAAAATATTACTATGAAAATTAACAATCACACTTGACCCATCTCATGATCAGTTTCGGAATCGTTTTCTTGAGTGGCACAGCACAGTACTGCCAGTGCCGGATTTATAAGGGGGCAATTGCCCTGGGCCCACCTGCCAGAGGGCTCCCCCAGACTAAGGACTTCCTTTATAAAAATTTTTTAATAATTATAAAATTAGTTCATTTTTTATTTGTCATGTAATTTAATTTCTATGTTGAGGGGCCCCTGAACCTGAAGTGTCCCGGGACCCCAAAGGTCTAAATACAGCCCGAGTACTGCAGATGCATACATGTTCGTTGTCATGCATGGCTAAGATGCCTACATGGATTATTTTTTTTCTCAGGTAGATTGTGCACACATGGATCTTATTTAGCTTTTATTTATTTACCGGCCTCGGTGGCGTTGTGGCAGGCCATCGGTCTACAGGCTGGTAGGTACTGGGTTCGGATCCCAGTCGAGGCATGGGATTTTTAATCCAGATACCGACTCCAAACCCTGAGTGAGTGCTCCGCAAGGCTCAATGGGTAGGTGTAAACCACTTGCACCGACCAGTAATCCATAACTGGTTCAACAAAGGCCATGGTTTGTGCTATCCTGCCTGTGGGAAGCGCAAATAAAAGATCCCTTGCTGCCTGTCGTAAAGAAGAGTAGCCTATGTGGCGACAGCGGGTTTCCTCTAAAAACAGTGTCAGAATGACCATATGTTTGACGTCCAATAGCCGATGATAAGATTAAAAATCAATGTGCTCTAGTGGCGTCGTTAAATAAAACAAACTTTACTTTTTTTTAGCTTTTATTTTTTGTAACAATAACATTGATACAAAAACATTGAATGTGACATTTGTGAACTGGAATGACTGTCAGTTAAGGTGTAAAACTTTCATTTTGTTTGCATTTGTCTGCGATTACCTTTTCAGTTTAATAAAAATAACTGAGAATTTTTTTTTATACCGTTTACTATAATTTTAAAAATGCAGGAAAGGTGTCTTTAGACTGCTTTTAACATTCTTAATATCAATACGGCTGACCTACTTAGCATTTATATACACGAAAGCAGGTAAATGATTTATTTTGAAATTATATTATAATTATTGATAATTCTAATAATTTTTAATTGTACCCGTAACAATAAATATGTTAATACTTGATTAACCATTGTGTTATTATGTTAAAAGGAAAGTAATAAAAAACAAAAATTTAGCCGGCTAGATTAGGCCTTGTCTTATGTCATAAAATTGTAATTTCAAGAGTTATTCATTAAATAGAGTCGGGACTTAGCCCACTGGTAGCGCGGTAGGTTTGGGATCGATCCCTGTCGGTGGACCCATTGTGCTATTTCTTGTTCCAGCCAGTGCACCACGACTGGTATATCAAAAGCCATGGTATGTGCTATCCTGTCTGTGGGATTGTGCATATGAAAGATCCCTTGTTGCTAATGTAAAAATGTAAAATTGCCAAATGTTTGACATCCAGTAGCGGATGATTAATAAATCAATGTGCTCTAGTGATGTCGTTAAACAAAACAAACTTCTTTTTTCATCAAATAGTGTCCTTTACAAACACCAAAATTCTAGGGATGGGACGATTCATTGTTTTAATTTTCGATATTTGGTTAATGGTTCAATTTATATATCCACAATGAGAAGGTGTGACACAACTGAACACAGCTTGTGATTGGTTGAATAAATTATGTTGCTGTCGGCAGTCTTGTTTCTGACGTTTGTGAGTTCAAAACTGCTGTCAAAGATAAATAATTCAGTAGATAGCTGTAACTATAATTAAGTTTGTGGCTTTGTTTTAACAGCGACTTATTTAAAGGTGCGAGTTATGTATGGACGAAGGTCGGAACTTCGTCTAAAAAAAACCCAAAAATACGGTATATAGTTTTGGCATTGCTTATTGCTTAATATTGGCATTTATTGTTGTGTTTTTCAGATCAAGACAAAATGTTTAAACTAAGTGATAAGCTCCTTATGTCGGTGACCGGTCAGCCTGGAGATACTGTGCAGTTTGCAGAATACATTTCCAAAAATATACAGCTTTACAAGATGAGAAACGGTTCGTATTCTGTCTACATGCCTGTATATAACTGACAATTTAAATGTAATACATGTATACACAAAATTGATTATGTCATGTTAGATATTCTACTATAAAACATAATGTAAATGTTATAAATGTCTATTGGTGTTGGATGTAGGATTCTTCTTAGTGATGGGTACTGTTTTGCGGTACAAAGAATCTTTCCCAGCCAGGAAAGATATTACGTGCCTCAACAAAAACTAAAATAGATTATATGTACTTTGGGTTTTTTTTGCAGAATATTAGGTGGGAGGTGTACAAACATCCCCTGAATCCACACCTCTGTGAACATACAATTATTGTCAATATCCAAACAAAGCACCCCACCCTGAAATAAATGTTTTGTTTGTCTTATCATAATCTATTTGAGACAACACCTTTAAGTCAAGAACACCTGCATTGGTTAGATGCATTAACAAAGTGATTTACAATTGCAACCAAGCATTAGTTTTTGGACAACATATGTATATTGGGGAAAACAGAAGTTTTATTAATAGTGTAGATGTGTTTGTATTTTGCATTAGTAAACAATGTTATAAGATAGTGACTTGAGACTGAAGCTTTAGTACCAATGTGAAAACCATCATGACATTAATGTCATATATGATTCCATAGTAATTGTGTTATATTGCCAGTAACATGCAATCACCAGTGAAAGATATCCTGACACTAAAAGTAGGTTCCAGGGCTTTAGATTGCATCAAAGTCAAGACGATTATAAACATTGTGCCCAAAATACATATATTCCCAGATTAACTACCAACATGCTGACCTCAAAATATTTCATCTCAAAACCACTGAAATGTTATGTTTAATTAGATTAAAATGCATTTCTGAATAGTGACAATTCTGCAGCAGCTGTTACTGACAGTATTGAACTAAAACAACCTTCTTGCCCTCAGAAAAGAAAAAAGTTGCCGTTGTGAACAAATTAGTGAGATCTAAAGCCGTGACTCCATATTCATAAACGTACTAAAGTCAAAGTATGATACTTACATACATACTTTAAGTATGTTGATAAATATCATACATTGACGTAAGTACGTTTATGAATACGGAGCCAAAGGTTCATTAGTAGGCGGCAAATGATGATTTTTGGTGGTTATTGCTGCCGCTGTATGACCGGCCTCGGTGGGCCATTGTTCTACAGGCTGGTCGGTACTGGGTTTGGATCCCAGTCGACGCATGGGATTTTTAATCCAGATACCGACTCCAAACCATGAGTAAGTGCTCCGCAAGGCTCAATGGGTAGGTGTAAAATCACTTGCACTGATCAGTGATCCATAACTGGTTCAGCAAAGGCCATGGTTTGTGCTATCCTGCCTGTCAGAAGCGCAAATAAAAGATCCCTTGCTGCCTGTCATAAAAGAGTAGCCTATGTGGCGAAAGCGGGTTTCCTCTAAAAACAGTGTCAGAATGACCATATGTTTTACGTCCAATAGCCGACGATAAGATAAAAAATCAAGGTGCTCTAGTGGCATCATTAAATAAAAAACAAACTTTAAAAAAAAAATTATTTTCTCGAACAGGCTCCTATTTTCAAACATAATGGACACCTGTAACATAGGCTTTTCCACAGAATGGACAGCAAAGTCTTTGATATAAAGTGTTTATTTTAGAATAGTGGATTCGGTTTATAAGTCTTTTTTATAACTGAATTTGAAGGTCATTCTCAACCTACTATTATGTGCGTGTTGCTTCATTCATACTTGTAAGAAATACAACAAATATGTTCACATAAGTTTGCATTCCATTTTCATTGTTTCAGTAATAATGACGACATTTAATTTTTTGGTCAATTTCTGTTACAGGTTATGAATTGTCTCCTCATGCAGCTGCCAATTTTACAAGAAGTAATCTTGCAGAATATCTCCGAAGTTCCGTAAGTTTTTAAAGAGAAAAAAAAATAAAGTTTAAAGTTTGTTTTGTTAACAATGCCACTAGAGCACCCATTGATTTATTTATTAATCTTCAACTATTGGATGTCAGCAATTTAGCCATTGTGAAGTACACTTCGTTTTTAAATTGTTATGGCCTTTTATGTACCATTTGTAAGGCACTTATTTTGGCTAGAAGAAACATAATCGGAGAGTACGTCCACCAAGGGGATTCAACGCGAGCACTCTATCAACTGAGCTACATATAGATGCCACTCCCAAATCAAATAAAATAAATATATTATTACATGGACTCATTCTTTAAGAATTCACAGCAAGATTTAGCATTATCTAAACTTAGAAAAATAAAAATGATGTCAAAGCATAGTCAGCTTATATACTGCATTCTCAGCATTGTATTATTAATAATAAGCTATCTTGCCCACTGGACAGGGTTATCCAGCTTTTGCATGGTGCTAAATCTGTCTGACCCTAGGGCTAGATAAATCTGTCTGACCCGAGGGCTAGACGATTTCTACATATGCGTGACATCATAACTCATGTTTTACGATGATTTACGTCATAACTCGTGGTTTTCAAAATTCTGTTTGCCATTTCACGTTGTATCAATGTTTTCAAAATATTTAAACAAATTAATATTTTCAACTTTATATATATTGGTAAGATGTTACATATTTATGTCGTTGCACAAGGTGGACTATATTTTTCCGCGTATGATTAAATGACTTTGCAGGTGAAATGTATATGAATCATTCTACAATAAACAAACCGTAACTTACAAAATTAATGTTTTGTTACTGTAATTAAATAGGCAAGAAAAAGAATCATTCATCATTGTGAGGTATAGATAAGGCAATTCCAACCCTCTGGACAAAATGTTTTTGTCCTTCGGGTTGGAATAGCCTTATCTATACCTCACAACGGTGATAGATTCTATTAATCTGTCCTTGGTAAATGAATTTCAAAGATTCCCTTGTTTAGCAGCAGATTTCTTGTTGAATATATACTTAAGAGTGGTAAACCTCAATATATTTACCTCAATTCCATCATTTAAACTGGAGGAGCAATTAACATTTTCCCACACAATCTTTTATGAATGTTTATAATCATTGTATCCGTACAGCCAAACCTATCAATATTTGATTATAATCTCTCATTGGAAGATCATCATTTATATCAATGACCATGGCATGTTTTATCCTGTCTGAAAAAGGGCATATCAAAGACCTCTTGTTGCTAATGGAAAAATGTAGTGTGTTTTGTCTAAGACTACAAGTAAAAAATTAACAAATATTTGACCTCCAGTAGCCGATGTTTAATAAATCAATGTGCTCTAGTGGTGTTGTTAAACAAAACTTTTAAACTTTTAGCTAAATATCCACATGTGCTTTTCCATTTTGACTTCTTGACTTGTCCAGTAGGACAATTTATTGGAACAACTTTCCTACATCCAAAATACTTGTCCACTGTGAACCAACAAGCCTTAAACCCCAGTCTCACATACACAAATTATCTCCTGAATGAACCCGATTTAAGAATTCTTGGTGATTCTTGGATATACATACTGAGACCATAGGGGGTTCATGGCCTTTCGTCAGTATTCTTGAATGTTCAAAACAGTCGGGAGTAATCGTGAATAAAGTTGAAATTGTGACTCAATCTTACAAGTTCTTGAGGGCATCGTGCGTAATCGTATTATGTTCGTAGACGCATTTGGGATATTCGTGGTTAAACGTGGGGTATTCGTACGACTCTCTGGCTCTTTCTCTGCTTCTGGTTCTTCACGGGTACTCTGGCTCTTCCCTTGTCCCTTGCGGTCGGTTGCTGACTTCTTGGAGAGCGGCATAGTGATGTTCACTGCTTGCAGGCAAAACGACGAATGAAATCTGGCCTGTTTGGCAGCCTTCATATAGGTGTCTTGAAGCAGTCGTACTGATTCGTGTAGAAGTTGTGCGGATTCGTAGGCGTGTCATAGTAATTCTTGACACGTTCTGCATTAATCGTCATGATTCGTAGCATATTCAGGAAGGCATCCTAGGGGACAGGTAGTAGGTCGTCCCGATTCATAATGAATCGGGTCCAAGATCGTAGTGGTATCGTAGTAATTCTGGCAGCAGTCGTATGCAGCTCCGGAAAGAAGCCGAATCATGCAGTTTTTACCGAAAAATCGGAGCAATCGGGGGCTTCATAGGATTGTGTATATTCCTGGACATTCGGGGTATAATTCGTGTATGTTAGACTGGGGCTTTATCATGAAACCCTGTTGCCACAGTTACATGTTTTGACACCTAATACTGGGGTGTAATATTTCAGCTTTTGATTCTTTTTCAGAAATTATATGTACAATAATTTTATTTTACTTTTTAAAGATCATATCAGTTTTTATTTTTTAAATTGGTAACTGGTAAAGTATGTCTGAAATGTCATTGCAGGGCCGTACCCGCAGGGGGAGGGCAGTTGCCCCCTGAGAATCTCACTTTTTTTTTCACTTGAAAAAATAGTATTCACATCTCAGGGTTTAATTTGTATAGTGTTTCATTTGTTTATAAAAAGTATAGTGCGTGCGCACCGCCGCCCCCCCCCCCCCTCCCCCCAGGATTTTGATAAGGGTATGATCCTGTATTGGTCACATTTCCTTCCTTTCTTTGATGTAAATTTATTTCTAACCTTCTAAAACCACCTGCCACTTTTTGCAATGCCTCAAGATAATTGAGCTGAAATTTTGTGTATATGGCTTTATCATGTTCTGTTACAGATCAAGTTTGACTTTCATAACAATTTACTAATTTTTCACAAAGTTATGGCCTTTGATACAAAAATGTGTTGTGTCTGGTAGAGGACATGTATTACTTTAGCAGTACTCTCAGAATGCTTTACAAAATAGACTTAACTGCAATATTTGATAACAAGAATCCAATAGTCATTGGGCATTGCAATAGTAGTTATTTACTAGCCCAACATTGAATATCACTAGCCATGGGAGTGGGGCTACCATAAAAGCCCTGGTCTCTCTGTGTCTGTTTATCTGTCTATCTGTCTATCTACCCATCTATCTATCTATTTATTTGTTGTTTTTTCAGACCCCGTACATGGTGAACATGTTGATATCTGGTTACGATGACAAGGAAGGCCCAATCTTGTACTTCATGGACTACTTGGCATCGTGCGTCTCAGCGCCGTACGCAGCCCATGGATACGGCAGCTACTTCGTTTTGAGTATACTGGACAGATACTACAGAGACGGTCAGTGTTTATTGTCAGTTGTTTATATTTATGTTTCTTTTCTTTTTTTCATGCATAACCGTACTTTAGTTTTTGAAAAACCCAACAGCATGAAAATTGTACTCTTCAGAATGTAGAGAAGGGAAATATCACTTGATCACCTGTTCCTTCATTCTCACTAGACACTCGGTTTTCTTTCACTGAAAGTCACTGATCCTTGATCCAAGGTTCGTTACTCATCTGTTTCACATATAATCTTAAACACCTGGATGATCACAAACACAATGGATTTACCAAACTTGATGCTATAGTTTGTCCCATCCTGCTACAAAAGTGTTTTTTGTAAATAATTTCAATTTGGTTTCATGTAAGAAGAAAAGTAAAAGTGTTTTTTGTGTGCAATTTAGAAAACAGTTGGATCAGTTATAAATAGCTTGTAGTAAATTCCATAGACTGGTACATCAACGGCCGTGGTATGGTGCATATAAAAGATCCCTTGCTACTAATGAAAAAATGTAGCAGGTTTCCTCTAATAACTACATGTCAGAATTATCATATAGCCAATGATAAATCGATGTGCTTTAGTGGTGTCGTTAAAATTCCATATTATGAAAAGGCATTCCCTGTGGGAAGGACTATAGGTTTCCCCACCCTACTAATCACACCTCTCCCCCCCACACACACACACACACGCACACCTTTATATTTGCCTGTCGTTCCATAACACGAATAGGAGGTGGGACGTAGCTCAGTGATACAGCGCTCACTTGATGCGCAGTCAGTCTGGGATCATTCCCCATCAGTGGGCCCATTGGGTTATTTCTCATTCTAGCCAGTGCACCACGACTGGTATATCAATGGCTGTGGTGGTGTATGTTATCCTGTCTGTGGGATGGTGCATATAAAAGATCCCTTACTGCTAATCGAAAAGAGTAGCTCATGAAGTGGTGACAGCAGGTTTCCTCTCTCAATATCTGAGTGGCCCTTAACCATATGTCCGATGTCATATAACCGTAAATAAAATGTGTTGAGTGCATCGTTAAATAAAACATTTCCTTCCTTCCACAACACAACTAATGGACAATGTGAGTACGCTGTCTCCACCCACCACACAACCCAATATAAAATCTTGGCTATGCTAATGAGGTTGATCATCCTTAATGTTTTTTTCCTTGTCCTAACCAGTGGCCCAAGACTGTGTATACTGTCCATGTGGAAGTACACAAAAGGACTGTTGGAAGTTTCCTTTGAGGATGTCTCAGCCTGAATGTTTTTACCCATTTATTTGAGCTTTTGAAAAAAAATTATAATAAGGAATCAAAATTGCAATTTTAATTTTGTAAATTTATTTATTTATTAAATTTAAAAATTGAAACATACTGTCACAATTTTAATATATTGAGTTGACTATTTTTAAAGTCCTTCAATTCCTATTGCAACTACAGCAATTGCTACTGGTACCATCATTAAGCTTGAACTCTGCAGTGGTATAACTTTATTTACCAAAAACATAAGAGGTTATAATTATGGTAGTGTAAAATATGCTGGGGTATTATTAAGTAAATAGTCCTATTCCCCCCCCCCCCCCTTTTCTGATCTGAGAATAAGTTCTGCTGTTGAAAGAGATATTGTTTTGTAAAGTGGATTTTGTTGTTGTTTTTTGTAGGTATGAATGTTGAGCAAACTATGGTCTTGTTGCAAATGTGCATTGATGAGGTATGTTGTTTATCTATTTATTTGTTTATGTAAAATCCCATCTTCCATAGTTGTCTGTTCATAGAATTTGCTTTGTTCCATTTTAAGTGATATTAAAAATTCAGAAAGGATCCAGGCCATCATAAGTTATCAGGATCGATAGTGGATGAAGTTCCTGCCGGATATTTGGTCCAGAACAAACTCAGTTGACTCAAACTAATGTTAATAATAATTCCCAGTTCAACAAGATGACTGGCAAAAACATCTTCTCGTCTGTGGTGATGTTAACCAGCAAAAATAGATCAAGTTGACAATATTTCAACCCTGCTGTTTATCTGAAATGTTTAAATTTTAAAGAGTGACAAAATTAATAAAATAAGTTGATTGTACCTATCTGAAATGCTGAAAAATCACATGAAGTACTCATTCCATTGTTGGATGGGTGTCTTGCTATAGACTAACAATTGTTTCACGTGTCACAAGACTTTTTTTTTCCAGGTTTTCTCTTTAAATGGTTATCACAGGGCTAGCTCTGGGGCAGCAGAAAATATCAATTATTTCATAAAATGTTTTTGCCAAATCAAAGTAAAATTCACCAATTGTTTTTGAAATTCGTAATCGGCAAATTTGGCGAGCGCCAGAACTAGATAACTTATCACATCTGTATAATAGGTTATTCTGTATTACGTATTTATACCGGCGCTAGTAAATTTGTGATTTGAAAATAAATTCATGCAGATATGTATTATAGAAGTCATGTTTTGTTTTCCAGGTTCAGAAACGGTTTATTGTGAATCTACCCAGCTATCGCGTCCGACTAGTTGGAAAGGATGGAATTAAAGATGTTCCTGTTATAAAGCCAAAACCCTTCACTCTCACCAGCTGATCTTAGTGTTTATCATATTGAAAACATTCACTGACATTTCACCGTTGTTTGGTATCCTCATCAGATGCTCATTCCATCGCGGGATGTGTGTTTTGCAACAGACTGACAATTGTTTCATGACTGGTAGATTATTTGTCATATAAATGCATTGTTGTCACCTTTATAAATGGTTTGTTTTGTTGTCCTGCTTCTTTATTAACGAGGGTGTAAGATCTTACTCAGTTGTAAGAGTACTTGCCAAGGATTTATCCAGGTGTTATGTTGGTCTGAACATAGGCCCATTCCCAAAAGGAAGTGATACTGAAAATTCCCAATATCTATGCTAAAAATTCTTATTATGTTTGTTATAATAAATTAATTTAACCATGGTATACAGCATCATTCAGTGGCCTGAAAAAATATCCTACTTGTGATTAAATTGTGCTAATTTTCCAGTCTCCTCAGACATGGGACCATGGCAAAAAATCCTGGATAATTACCTGCTTGCCTGAAGTGCTTTGGTCAAAGGATCAAATGCCCTTTGTGGACACATTCTTAGATTGTTTGTTTTTTCCTGTCCCAACCAGTGCCCCACGACTGGTATAATTCAAGGCTATGGTAGGTGTTCTATCTGTGGGAAAGTTAATAAAAATTATTCCTTACTGTCAATGGAAAATGTGTCGAAATTACCAAATGATGGACATCCAATAGATGATGATTAATTAATCAATGTGCTCTAGTGGTGTCATTAAACAAAACAAATTTTAGTTTCCTTTCCTTTCTTTATTAACAAAAGGATGGAATGTAATTTGTCAGAGGTATGGTGAGTGATAAACAAATTACCCCACACCATTCTCTACATTTAAACAAACCATCCCCAAAACAGTTGAACCACCGATTTAGCATAAGATCACCACTATAGATAACATATATATGCAAGCGTTTCTTTGGTGTATATTTCATGCTTGTTAATATGTTTTGTAACCCCAAGGTATATCAAAGGTTGTGGTTTGTGCTATCCTGTTTATGGAAATACCTCTTGTTGCTAATTGGTAATAAAAGGAACTGATTGCAAGAGGGTTGTTCTGTTTGTACCGACACCTAATAGAAATGTGCTAAGGTATAAAATAATTTTAAATATTCAATTTAGAAATTCTACTTTTTTTCTTCTTTTTTTAACTTTAATATATGATCTAGTTTGATTTAAATTATTCTTTGCACTTCACACATTCAACAGTATGCTAAATGTGTCTTTAAAAAAGTTAACTTGAATTAGTATTAGGGCTCCAATTGGAAGGGAGGGGGTGCAGGATGATTTGTGCCCGAATTAAACGAAAATTTCAGAATCTGGATATCAACATTTGTTAGTCCCCTACCGATCCAAACGGAGGGGACTATAGGTTTCATCTCCACCATTCTGTCCATCCGTCCCACATATAGTTTTTTTAAATACCTTGAGCTGAAATTTTGTGTATAGCTTTATCATGTACTGTTACAGATCAAGTTTGACTTTCATGCTAATTTACCAATCTGATGGAGTTATGGCCCTTGAACTTAGGTGATATGAAATTTTTTTTTCCAGACTTATTTTTTTTTTAGAAGGCCTTGAGATATTAACCTGACATTTTGTGTATAGCTTTATCATGTATGGTTACAGATAAAGTTTGACTTTCATGTTACTTTACACATTTCTAATGGAGTTATGGCCCTTGAACTTAGGCTATGTGAAAAAAACCCAATTCCAGACTCTTTTCAGGCCTTGAGATATTCAACTCAGATTTTGTGTATAGCTTTATCATGTACTGTTACAGATGAAGTTTAACATTCTTGGCATTTTACCCATTTTTGAAAGAGTTGTGGTCCTTGAACTTAGGAAATATGAAAATTTGTTTTCTGAACTTTTGTTTTGCCATACTTGAAGATATCCAGGTGAAATTTTTGTATATAGCTATATCATGTACAGATAAAGTTTAACTTTCATGGTGATTTACCCACTTTTCACAGAGTTTTGGCCCTTGAATTTAGGAGATAAGAATAATTGTTGGGTCAGGTAGGGGATGTGTATTGCTTTAGCAGTACTCTCAAACTGCTTGTTCATATTAGAATTACTGCCTAACAGTTATATATGGTTGTAATGAATTGCTACGTATTTTTACATGGATTACAACTAATATTGTGGATGGAAATACAGGGTGAAAAGGTTTCAGGCAAGCTCATTTTGTCTGAATTTGATTAATAATCTATCTTTTTTGCCCGAATTCTAGAATTTGCTCCAACTCTGAGGTGGGGGTGGGAGCAGTTGCCCCCCCCCCCCCCCCCCCCCCCCCCATCTCGTAGGCTTATGGGATTAGGATATATTGTCCAACCTACATGTGTTATGTGTTATCCTGTCTGTGGTGAAATGCTTATAAAAGATCCCTTGCTGAATTAGAAAAAATGTAGCAGGTTTCCTCTGATGACTACGGGTCATAATTACCAAATGATTGACATCCAATAGCCAATGATTGATTAATCAATGTGCTCTAGTGGTGTCGTTAAACAAAACAAACAAACAAACTGGCCAGGTCCCCTCGACACACGAGCTATATGGAAACACATCGGTACTAATTATAATCAGATTCGAGTTGTTTGATTCCAATACATGACAACCAAAGCTGTTATAATACTCCTAAGATATGCTGCAACTGCATATACATGTATGTGATAGCTACAGAAAGAAAAGGCGAATATGTCCACATTATTCTCAGTACAAAAGATGATCGCTAACTGTGTTTTTTTTAAATATATTACTAAAGTACTTGAATGGGTTTGAAGAAAATCTTGTAATTTTTTTTTTTTTTTTACTATTTATGAAATGGATTTCGAGCAAAATTATGTTGAAAAACAAGGGTTATTTTATTACTAAAAGTTAACTGAATGTAATATCGGTGGTGGATCCCATGGGCGTCATTTGCAAGGAAAAAGTAAGGGGGACATTTGGGTTCTAACAATATTTCGTGCAACTAATCGCGAGCGCCCTAGGCGTGAAGCGACTCTAGGGGGGTCGGGGGGGAAATTTTGAAAAATGAAGGTCATTGTTGCTGTCTGAGAACATTATTTAGAGTAGTGCACCACCATGTACACTGAATATTTTTTGTCATCCCAAAAAGTGGGGGGGACATCAGATATTCTGTCCCCCCCCCACTGCTAAAAGTGGGGGGGACATGTCCCCCCTGTCCCCCACCAAATGACGCCCATGGTGGATCCAAAAAAATCCTTGGGGGGGGGGGGGCAATGCAATGTAGACAAAGACCGTCTCATTTTTCACAGAATATATCGGGTGACTCTGCCCCCCCCCCCCCCTAACGACAAACCTAGTGAACATGGAAATATTTTTTTTAAAGTATGACTAACTTTAATATCTCACACCCATTACTATATGGATATTTGCCACATTCAATGAACATTTAAAGCCCATACGTCAAATATTTAAAAATAGCAACTGATTTAAAACTGTAAATGTGACGCCAGACAGCAGGGCATTAAATGAAAATTAGCGTCGCATCCTTCTTACAATTTTAAATCTGTAGCTATTTTAACAATATTCACTGAAGGTGGCTAATATCACTGTAGTAATGGGTATGAAATATCAAAGTTACAGTCCCTATACTTTATTTACATACAATTCCATATTCATCCGATATTTTGACAGAAATTGTATTAAAATTCACACAAAAGTGTGGCTAATATCACTGTAGTAATGGGTATGAAATATCAAAGTTACAGTCCCTATACTTTATTTACATACAATTCCATATTCATCCGATATTTTGACAGAAATTGTATTAAAATTCACACAAAAGTGAATAATGGTGCAACCCGCAGCACATTAAACTAAATTTGGATTCATCTGTAAACTGCATCAAATAAGCCATGCATTAGAATCCAAATCGCCGTAGCTTACAATATGTTGAGATGGAATTTAACGTACGTCTCTCTCTCTCTCTCTCTCTCTCTCTCTCTCTCTCTCTCTCTCTCTCTCTCTCTCTCTCTCTCTCTCTCTCTCTCTCTCTCTCTGTCTCTGTCTCTGTCTCTGTCTCATTAAGCAGGACTTTTTTCTTTACGGAAATGATCGAATCATTCTGCGCTGTGATAATAGTGTTTTACTCGTTGAAGCAGAACATCTCGGAAATGTCCAAGGAGTAGTTATCTGTGGTCATGTTATGGGTAGAGAAAGTAGGTCGAGTTATCTGTAATCTCCAGATTATTTAAATTTAATCGGGCTCTTAAATGCAGCATGGCAACGAAATCTCTTTTGTCTGGAGAACTTATTAGTGACAGAGTTTCGACTAAGACAGTGTTAGATAAAACTGGATTACACTGGAACAACAAATCGGGTACGTCAATAGGCCTACACCCGTGTCCGGTGTATCGGCGCGTCCGGTGATTCGGCGCACTTTGTATTTTGCTTAAGTATGCTTTATGCTTAGATAGTTGTCATGTTATCGGTGTTTTTAACGAATAAAGTCCAATTCCTTTTTCAATGTTTAATCAAGTATCAACATATTTATTGTTACGGGTACAATTATTATTATTATTATTATTTTAGAATTAACAATAATTATTTCATAATTTCAAAATAAATCATTCACCTGTTTTCGTGTATATAAACGCTAAGTAGGTCAGCCTTATTGATATTAAGAATGTTAAAACCAATATAAAAACATCTTTCTCGCATTTTTAAAATTATAGTAAACGGTATAATTATTTGTTTCGGTTATTTTTATTTAAACTGAAAAGGAAAACACAGACAAATGCATACAAAACGAAAGTTTCATCACTTTCATTCCCGTTCATAATTGTCACATTGTTACAAAAATAAAAATAAAAGCGAAATAAGATCCATGTGTGTGCACAACCTACTCGAGAAAAAAAATCCATGTAGGCATCTTAGCCATGCATGACAATGAACATGTGGGTCATTCTACAGAAAGCATCACTTTTCAAAATACAAATTCAAGATAAAACAATTAAAATATATAAAGTTTTATTGTTAACTTTTGGAAACTAGATGAACATAAAATCATATCTGTAATCGGCCTGCACGTGCAGACACATCTTACTCTATGAACAAGCTC
The DNA here is from genome assembly GCF_016097555.1 of Gigantopelta aegis. Taxonomy (NCBI): domain Eukaryota; kingdom Metazoa; phylum Mollusca; class Gastropoda; order Neomphalida; family Peltospiridae; genus Gigantopelta; species Gigantopelta aegis. The sequence continues at coordinate 82,511,565 of NC_054704.1, read as the reverse complement.
ATTATGTCATTGGTGTTACCGGACAAGTGGGGTAGTTCAGCGGTGTTTTATAGTGATCAAGAGCACATGGATGTGTTATTTGGGTGTCCCTAATAACATAGATGGAATAACTTTAGCATTAAAAACTATCCAATGGTGTAATTTTGCATTTCCACACAGATATTCTGTATGACTTAAATTATACACTGTGGCAGTTTTAATTATTTAAAAATGTGGAGTCCAAAATAAATTTCATCAAAGTCATAAAGGTAGAAGGTATGCTTTCCTAAATAAACAATTTAAATTTCAAAAATAAAGTTTCTTGTGACATCAGTGACAAAAAAGTAACATCAATGACAATGTGTATGACCAATGACATTCAAGACTGTATCCTTGAAACACAAAATTTTATTCTTGAGACTACCACTACTTGTTAGCAAAAGTATGTAGCTAATTAATATTTCCTTAAATATTTGTTTTTTCTTCTTCTTTTTTCTTCAGCCTACAAATATTAAAGAAGTAATGTACGAAAGTCATTTTCATTCTATTTTTGAGATAAAATGTAAAAGGTCCACTAGACTCATATTCGACCCCTCCCCCTCCCCCTTCCCCAAATACGCCACTACTTTTTATATTTTTTGCCGCCCTATAAAACGTGAGCCAACTCAACAAAACACATAAAATAGGACCTACAGGTTTCGCCAGTGATTAACACTGATTTTGCCCGTTTAGTAGGGTAAACTGATCTTGTCTCGGACATGACCATAAGCGTGATAAATCGGACAACTTTGAAGTGAGGTTTTACATTATAGGCCTAATTAGGAATAAATATGAATAAATTAATTATCTGTAGAACGTCTGCGTTTGCCATCTGTTCCAGTGTGACCACTATATACAAGAAAGCAACCACAGCTGTAGTTTGGAATACGACAAAAGATACATTTAAAATTAGTTTTGGTTCTCTCTCCGATGACATTCGAGAAATCAGTGTCCTAAAAGGAACATGGGACGAGACGTAGCTCAGTGGCAAAGCGGTCGGTCTGGGATCGATCCCCGTCGGTGGACCCATTGGGCTATTTCTCGTTCCAACCAGTAGTATGTGCTATCCTGTCCGTGGGATGTTGCATATAAAAGATCCCTTGTTACTAATGAAACAAATATAGCGGGTTTCCTCTCTAAGACTATCTCAAAAATCCCAAATGTTTGACATCAAATAGATATTTAATAAATCAATGTGCTCTAGTACTGTCGTAAAACAAAACACTTTAATTTAGTTTTTAAAGGAACATAATATGTAACAAATAAATATTTATGATGAACATGTCTTTATTTTAAAGGCATACTGTCACAGATTTAAGGACCTTATTGCTCTAAAATTTGATAATAAATGACAATTGCATTAATTTTTGGAAACCAAATCTAGCTATCGCATTACCATAACTGAACCATGATGGAGTGAAATCCATGTCAACCCTATTGGCAATATTAGTTTTTGAATTATGGATCATTGCCATAATTCAATTTTTATTTTACAAAATATCATTAGTAAGTGGAGTATGATGGTTACATAGATGGTTGAATAAAGTACATTTGGGGAAAAATCAAATTTATATTTGTTTAGGTAATACTTTGTTATAGGCCATTTAATAGGTCAGTGGTCTGTGACAATATGCCTTTAAAGATATTTGTACACATATACCTCCTTTAATTGATTTTAAGTGGGTTCAATTTATCTTTGATCATAACGTAATATTAAAGTCTGACTCGGTGTCAAGTAGGACTAAATTCTTTGCAAACACCATCAAGACAGTGACATGAAGACTCGTCTATAGAACCTTGATGCAGTTCATATCAAAGGAGAAAAAGATCTGTGAAATTAGGTCTATATCCGACTTCAAACCACGCTGTCCGACTTACAAGCGAAAGTGTCCGAGTCACGGTCGAATTTAGATATTGTCGTAGTTTGACCTTATATTTCTACTAATAAAATACTTATTTAAAACAAAATACACCTAATAAAGTCTACCAGCTATGGTATATAATATTCGTTTACAAAAAGTTTGTTTTGTTTAACAACACAACTAGATCACATTGATTTATTAATCATCGGCTATTGGATGTCAAACATTTGGTAATTTTGATATATAGTCTCAGATAGGAAACCCGCTATATTTTTCCATTAGCAGCAAGGGATATTTTATATGCACTATCTCACAGGCAGGAGCGAGACGTAGCCCAGGGGATGGAACGAGAAATAGCTCAAGGGGCCCACCGACAGGGATCGATCCCAAACCGACCGCGCCTCAAGCAAGCGCTTTGCCGCTGGGCTACATCCAGACCCAATAATCGTTTAGCAATATGATCTAAACCACGAAGGGTGTCCCACTCGAGACCACTGAAGATAGCACGAGATCTTTTATATAGACAGGTCAGCACATACCACTTATGATGTACCATTTTGGGACACTGAATGGAGCAAGTCCATCGCGGATGAGAACTTTACCACTGATCTACTCCCCGCCCCTGCATCTTCAACGAAGAATGACAAAGCAAAAAAGATGGTGTGGGCTTAATTTGTGCGCTAAAGTAAATATTATTATAGTTAGAAGGAAGTAAGAAAGTAAATATTTTATTTAACGACACACATTTTAATTACGGTTATATGGAGTCGGACATATGGTTAAGGACCACACAGATATTGAGAGAGGAAACCCGCTATCGCCACTTCATGAGCTACTCTTTTTCGATTAGCAGCAAGGGATCTTTTATATGCACCATCCCACATATATGATAGTACATACCACGGCCTTTTGACTGGAATGAGAAATAGTATTATAGTTAGATTGAGACAAATTAAAAGATGGTTTCTTCAGACACATGGCTATTTAAAGGCACGGACTTTGGATATTAGGCAGTGCAAAATGGTTTTGGTTATTACAGCTTGTTTACCTTTAAATTGCTATCAACTTCCAGGCACGGCGGAGCAGAGGGAGCTGGGGAGGGGCCTCTAGCCCCCCCCCCCCTCCAATAATTATTGGTAAATTTTAAGGCAGAGATGAATTTTACTTGCAGAAGCCGGAAATTGCATTTCAGAACATTTAGTTTTCAAAACCTAGAAACTTTGCTTTGAGCTCGATCTCTGTCAGCTCCCTCCCTCCCCACCCCACCCCCCAGTGTCGAGTTTGATACGTCTTTAAACAACGAGTTGTGCGATAAATGGTATCTAACGGGCACGAATATATTATTCTATTTTTTTTCATATCCTCAAAAACCAGGTTTTAAGAATATTTTAACATCTTTTTCGACTAAAAGTTATTTATAGCCGTTGCACTTGTAGCTAACTTGCGCGTCACAGATCTATGATTGTCAGGTTAAATATATGTCACAATGTAATCGATTTCCATCGTGTAGGTTTTCATTGGATGTATGGCAGTGGTGACCTGGTCATCACCTAGGAACAGCCAGTCGCATGTCTTGAAATTGTTAACCATGTGTTACAAAAATAACGCCCGTGGGAGCCCGTATTGTCCGATGGCTTAAAAACGACACCACATACATTTTACCTTGTGCCATTAATGCATCATTAGTTATTAGCGGACATTAACAATCATCTAAAACATCTTAACGCTAAGATCGCTTCGTAAAACGGGGCCCAGATTGTCACAAAAAAATACGTGTCTCAGAAACCATGGTGAGTGACTTTAATGGATGATTTATTTACTAGGAGACACCACAATTGTTTGGCCTGATGTTATTAGAGCCCATTGTGGTAAAGACTGGAAGAAGGCTGACAATGACGCCGTATCTGCCGAGTGTTTCACTGTTCACTACATACACCATCTGCCCAACAAGAAGTGGAGACACAAGCAGAAGATATTCCACGCACCGCAGAACGTGGAATCGTGGGTACAGCATATAGAGGAGAAACGAACAGAGGGTAAGAGTTGGGTGTGCATGTGGTTAGTTAATAAGAATATCGACCTTTGGTGATCCACCACTGTTGATGCATATTAAAGAAATAAAGGGTACATTCAAAATGTCCGTAGCCCAATCTATACTTTACTTCAACTATTTCGAAATTTGTATCAGTATTTTCCAATATAGTCATCTGTATCTCAATGCTTTTAGTCTAGGATTGCTGTAAATTTGAACATCAAAACCGTATTATCGGAGCAAAATTGTATATCTGCATTATGAATGTTAGGCAAAATCGTGATTGCTCCCATGATCTTCGTCACCCCGTAGTAATAAGTTGTGTTTTATCTTGGGTTCTACAGCAGCTATGACGTCAGAGCTTACTCCAAAGGGGAGAGGAGGTATTATTTCTATTGCAAAAAGTATCGGGAGGGGTTATCTCCTATACTTGCAGATAATCATTTTGAAATTCTTTGTACTGAGTTCTGATTGAAGGTCTAACTGCAAGCAAACTATGAAAAAAGCATTCTCTAGGATGTTCTTAAAAAACAAAACAAAAAACAACAACAACAACAACCTCGGTTGGTGATTCTGGTTCGACGCTTGGATTGAACCACTTCGTGACTACTCTGTTTACCCTCCCCCATTGCCAAATTTGCTTTTCTAGTGTAAATTGTAAGCGCCACGTGATCATTGTATTCCATAAGTTAGAACAGAAGGTACCAATTAACAGATATTGCTCAATCAGTAGTATTATGTGTCAAGCATACCATAATTGTAAATCATATGATCTAATAAATGTATTTTTTTTCTTGTAGGAAAAGCAAAGCGTCTGCTTGTTGTCATTAATCCGTATGGAGGCCAGCGCCATGGTTATCAGATTTATCATAAAACTGTCGTACCCCTGTTTGAACTGGCAAGCATCAGTACCGAGGTCATAGGTAAGGGGTGAAAGCAAAAAATATGATTTACATTGTTTTTACTTTATTTGTCTGTCTTCTTTGTTTGTTTTGTTTTGTTTTGTTTTGTTTGTATTCGTTTTATTTTTTGGTAAACACATTACAAACGTAACAGAGCGCAAAAAAAAGGGAGATAAATTGCTTCTTTTTGGTTTGGACATTACAAATATACTGTAAATAACAGACGTTTAGACATAAAAAACATAGTACTGTTAAACATATACGTAGTGCAATACATGCGAGTGCGAGTGCGAGTGCGAGTGCGAATAATTTTTACATGCTCATATACCACTAGAGTTTCGAGCATGTCCGTCCCGGGGCCTGTCTCTGGATAACCAGGGACTTGTCCCGGGACAGAAACCAATACATGCACAGGAACTTGTTTTCATGAGTAGGCCTATTTGTTATATGCGTGTATTTCTATATTACATGTAGTGACAGATGAAGGGTCTCATGCTGACAGAATAGCAAGCACGTATGATTTCACTAAAGTGGACGGGTTAGTATCGACAGTTTATATTATACCTGGGTTTTTTCTTTGTTTACTTATTTGTTTTGTGTGTATGTGTGCATGTTTTTTTTTGTTATTTTTCTTGTTTATTTGTGTGTGTTTTTTAAATGTTAGTTCTTTTTTATTCGTTCGTTCGTTCATTCGTTTACTTATTTATTTATTTATTTACTTATTTATATTTATTTGCGATAAGATTTTAGGAATGATTATGATTAAAACTTTTAAAAAAATATGGGATCCTTTGCATTCAGGCAGTGTAATAACTTTGATGCTACACCTCCCAGTGTGACAATAGCATATCAACATTTGGTTTAGAGACACCTATTGTTTCCACGTGAGCCCCTCTAATTTCTAAAGCCTTTTTTTTCTTTTTCTAATAATATATCAATAATAGTGCATTGATTAGAATAGGAAAATAGCAAAGTGTCCATGAAGGGTGGTTGGGGTGGGGTACGATTATTAGTCCCCTATCAATCCAACCGGTAAGGGGGGGGGGGGGGGAGAGCTATAGGTTTTATCTCCGTCCGTCCGTCTGTCCCACATATAGTTTTCCGGATTTTGTTTTAACAATGCCTTGAGATATTGAGCGAAACATTTGTGTATAGCTTTATCATGTACTGTTACAGATCAAGTTTGACTTTAATGGTAATTTACCCCATTTTTCACAGACTTATGGCCCTTGAACTTAGGAGATACGAAAATTAGTTTTTCGAACTTCTGGTTTTCAATGCCTCAAGATACTGAGATGATATTTTGTGTATAGCTCTATCATGTTTTGTCACAGATCTAGTTTGACTTTAATGGCAAATTACCAATTTTTCACAGAGTTATAACCTTGGACCCTGTATTGCTTTAGTAGTACTCTCAGAATGCTTGTTTAAGTAAGTCTAGATTTGGAAAATTTTTTAACACAACATTTTATTGACATTTTAAAAATAATCACAAACCTTTCTAATTTTATTCTCTTAGACTTATTGTAGTCGGAGGTGATGGTATGTATCATCTGATGGTCAACAGGATGCTGATAAGAAAACAAGTGGAAGGCGGAGTTGATCAAAATGACCCAGAGGTCGCAGTTTTGCCTCTGGACACCAAAATAGGAATCATACCTACAGGTTGGTAGCTGACACTAATGTCAAAATGGTTCAAATACTCCATGACTGAAATAGTGATATAGAAGTCTAGTGATATTTCAGGTAGTCCATTTCATCAAACATTGTGTGCTTTAACCGTTTTAATCCATGAACATAAGCATTTACTATAAATCTCCAGATAAGATAAGATAAATTAATTAATTAATTAATACATTTAAAAAAGAAAAGGTTTTGAACTGTGGAGTGCCATAAGAATAGTAGTATATAGCTGACAATATACTGAGACCCTAAAATAAAATTCACATAATCAAACAAATAAAGTTTCTTTGTTTATTGACACCACTAGAGCACATTGATTTATTAATCATTGACACAGTCACAGAGAAGGAAGGAAATGGTTTATTTCAAAACTAAAACACTCACTTTCACGCGGAAGTCGTCTCCCCTGATAAAACCCACTTTGTATCTTAACAATGAGGAAATTATAGAAGTTAATTTTCATAAACATTTGGGACTGGTTTTCCAACAGTCTGGTGAATGGCGACTTCGCGTGCAAACTGTTATTGATAAAACATCTAAAATGACCAGTTGCCTTCGGTCGCTTAAATATAGGTTATCTAGGAAATCGTTGGAAAAAATATACAATACATTTATCCTTCCTCTTTTTGACTATGCTGATGTAATTTGGGACAACTGTACATTGCATTTATCTCAGCAGCTTGAACACATTCAATTAGATGCTCTACGCACCATTTGTGGTGCTGTTCGTGGAACATCCCATCAGTCATTATACAAGGAAAGTGGTTTTGTGCCTTTATCAGAGAGAAGAAAATGCCACTAATTATGTATGATGTATCGACTTTGTAAAGGTATAACTCCGGCTTACCTATCCCAAAAATTGCCCAAAACAGTATCAGAACATTCTCGCTACCCGTTGCGTGATGCTGATCACTTGCAGGGATTTAGAAGCCGAACAAAACTATTTTCTGATTCGTTCTTCCCTTCAGGAGTTAAATTATGGAACAAACTACCAATAAACACTAGAAATTCTTTATCCATAAGTTGCTTTAAAAAACACTTATATGCAAACAAAACTAAAACTGCATTTTATTTTTACACGTGTGAGAGAAGACCAGAGATATTACACTGTCGTCTTCGTCTAAATATTAGCGACCTAAATGGACACAAATTTACACGTTTTTTTATCGGATACTCCAATCTGTGCCTGTGGCCATCCTATTGAGAATTCTGAACATTTCTTACTCCATTGCCCCAAACTATGACAGACAACGTGCTCAATTTCTATTTGCTTACTAAAATTTAAATCACAAAGTGCTTTTACTTGGAAATCCAAATTTTGATGACCAAGAAAACGTTAACATGTTTAAAATGGTTCAACAGTTTATTGTTGCAAGCAAACGCTTTGACATTATCTGACAATTCTCATTCATTCATTCTCTCTCGCTCTGTCTCTCCTCTCCCCCCCCCTCTCTCTCTCCCTCTCTCTCTCTCTCTCTCTCTCTCTCTCTCTCTCTCTCTCTCTCTCTCTCTCTCTCTCTCTCTCTCTCTCTGTCTGTCCTCCTGTTTCTGTTCATTTCTCGTGCGTTGTGTGTGATTGTTTTTCTCACAACTATTGTTTTGTCTGCTATGTTTTGTAAAAATTGTATTTGTAAAATGTTGGGAGAGACCTTAATATAGGCATCGCCTGTTGGTCAATCCCAAACGTTAAACGTTAATAAATATTGTTTAAAAAAGAAAGGAAAAAAAAAGGTTTATTTAACGATGCACTCAACACATTTTATTTACGGTTATATGGCGTCGGACATATGGATAAGGACCACACAGATATTGAGGGAGGAAACCCGCTGTCGCCACTTCATGGGCAAATCTTTTCGATTAGAAGCAAGGGATCTTTTATATGCACCATCCCACATACATGATAGCACATACCACGGCCTTTCATATACCAGTCGTGGTGCACTGGCTGGAACGAAAAATATATCAATGGGCCCACCGACGGGGATCGATCCTAGACCGACCACGCATCAGGAGTGCACTTTACCACTGGGCTACGTCCCACCCCTGATTAAACATGAAAACCTCCAAATATTTCAAGTAGTATGCTATAGTATATATACAATGTGGTAAGAGGGCCAAGTGTGTGAAAAATGTCATATTAACAGTATAAACAAAACACTGACTGTTTTTATGTGGCAGGTACAGGCAACGGTATTCACGGTTTGTTGTGTGGCGTCAAGGATGTTGAAACTGCTGCGTTGCATATAATTAAAGGTAACTCAATAATCACAATGAATCATTCTAACAAATAACAATTATAGTGAATTATTTACTCAGATATGTATCTTTTTAAATATGAACAAATATAGCAAATATTTCGTCAGGTGGTCCTAGATATACTAGATTTTAATCTCTCACCTTGTTGATGAATAAAGAAAGAAATGAAATGAATGTTTATTGAACAACAGCAACTGCCACCCCCCCCCCCCCCCCCCCCATCCCCAGTACTAGAGGAAATTGTCTTATTCAGGCAAAATGAGCTGAGCTCATATACATATACATATAGATAGATAGATAGATAGGGTCTAGGCAGTAGATCTAACAGCATTGCGTGGACTCCCATGTCCAGGTGACATTTCATCTATAAATAACAATTTAAATATCGACCAATTACACTTCGTCTTTTGTAGCGTTATTCGGGAGCATACTAATTATAAAAATATCGGGCGAGACTATTTATGCAATAGGCGAATTCGTTGGTCTATTTCAACATTGAACAAACAGGGGGAAAAGTGCAGTAACAAATTTTGGATTGTATACTAGTATAAACAGATTTTGTGGCTATACCATCACGGTTGGGGTTTGTTTTGTCTTGAAAATAATTTTTTATAAAATTTTATATTGCAATTAGTTTCCGGCATAATTCACCCGAATTATTTCGTATACCCTCAGCATAATCCCGAATGTTTTCAAATTCTTTTCAAATCACTGGCACGATTTTGCAAGTAAGGTTTTGATTTTTCGAATGAAAGGTCAACAGGACATGAGCTCCAACGGGGTGCTGTTAGATCCACATGTAATAGTGGAGCTAATTTTAATTACATTGACACACATACATACATACATACATACATATACATATACATATACCATGTATTTCCACCCTTCTACTACAATACTAGTTGTACTAATTTAAATGCAGTATATATAAACAAGCTTGCGTATGTACATTTTACAAACTCTTTCCAGGCCAAACAACCGACCTCGGTTCCATGGGTATATTTGAAAAAACAAACACTTCGAGCACTTTGGTATCCTATACTGGACTACTCTTTGGTTATGGATTTGTGGCAGATATACTTGTTAAAACAGATGAGAGACGGTGGATGAGAAGAATGAGATACCCTGGTGAGTTTTATACAATGTCAGTATAATAGGCTTGACACACACACACACACACACACACACACACACCACACACACCCCCGCACTCCCATGATGCAAGCCAAAGGAGTGTTATCTGAGGCTAGTCTCAGACTTTTAGAAAAACAGTTTGGAAAACTTTGCAGCAGCATCTAGGAAAGGGGTAGAAGATGTAATGTCCAGTGTTCATGATATAAAAATAAATAAAATGTTCTGGTGTATGCAAACAAAATTGTCATCCGAAGGTAGTTTCTTAATTTAAAACAAAATGCCGATATCTCTGAGATGGCCGAATCAGTTTCTAGATCCTTAAGATCTCATAAGGTGATGCAACACAGTATGAATGCCTCATACGTGAATAGCTGATTGTGACAAGATAACATTACGATTGAATCGTTTGTTATGCAATCGGCTATTCTCGTGTGAAGTACTCGTATTGTGTGGTGTCGCCTTTAGACAGTATGCTACCGGGAAGCCAATAATGGACCATCAGTGACTTTATCGTTGACTCATCGTCATTCTGTCTGGGCATCCCAAGCTGGTTCACCATCATTTTGGGTTGGCAGCCCTCGTTGTTTGACCATCATCCTGCTTGCATAGGACCAGTATTTAATTTTGACATTAAAGAAATAAACATGTAAATATGACATATATTTTCCATCAAAATTAATTATCGATTGATTTTGAAAGTGTTTTAATGCACCTTCTATATACAAAATGGCAAGTCTCCCCCCTTTTAACAATATTAACATTATATTGTTTCAGTATCGATGGTATCATCACTGTTTTCACGTAAACACGTAAATATGACATATATTTTCCATTGAAACTAATTGTTGATGGATTTTGAAAGTGTTTTAATGTACTAATACCTTCTATATAAAAATGGCAAGTCTTCCCCTTTTAACAATATTAACATTATATTGTTTCAGTAACGTTGGTAGCATCACTGTTTTCCAAAAAGAGGCTGTTTGATGCAGAAATTGAGTACTTGACAAAGCAGGAGAATAAAGAGGATGACGAAGCATTAAAGTAAAAGATCCAGGATTTTAATTTTCAAACTTTCATGTAGAGGGAGTTGTCATGTCACAAAAATAAAACAAACTACAGCTGGTGTTACTGTAATATTGTAATTATTAGTTAAACAATTTATTAACCTGTTAATAATTAAGATTACATTCATTACTAAACCCAGTGTTAATCTATGTCCAGTTAACTTATGATAATTTTATACTTGTAAAATGTTAATCATATTTCTTTAACACACATATACTAATAATCACTATATGTGTATGTTACATTTACTGTGGGTTGCTTCATAATAAGTTTTTCTCTCTCTCTATCTTTCAGTCAAGAAGGTGCAGCAGCAAGTAGTAAGTACAAATTCTGTTTTTTGAGTTCACTTTAGGATTTTCTTTGTTGTGAAAATCTTTTCGTTTTTCATCCAAAACAGAGCTTGACGGTTAGTACAAAGGCATAACATTTGCTGTCCTGTTTGTGGCAAAAGAACAGGGAGGTTTGATAAAGAAACCTTATCAATAGGTACAACGTGTCAAACATGTTAGAGTCATTCAGCATTTCCACAGCTCGGCCCCTTTATAATTAGGCCATTTCAAAAGTATTTTCAAAAGGTCTTCTATTGCAACTATGGCATCACCATTGGGACCAAATTTACTTAACTGTAACTAGGCTTTATGTTCACAGAGGATATTAAGAGTCTGGTGGTGGAATGTCAGGTTAATAAAGAGGGTGGGGTAGCAACCTGAAGTCATATTCTTTTGTTGCAGGAACAGAAACTTCAGCTGGTTCGTTGTGACGCAAGAGCATGTGCCTCTGCAACATTTCATTGTAGTTACTTTTAACAGCATATGACCTTTATCATGTTGCCTTTCTGAAAGTAATGCCCGCTTTCGATCAAGAATGAACATTCGCTGGAAACGTAGATCTAATATTGAGATTCTTCCCAAAGTATTTGTATTTGCGATAGTTTACGAAAACGTACAATTGTTTATTTATTTTCAAGGCTGGAAGAAATTGGAGAAGGCTACTTATATGAATTTTATGATATTTGTTACGGGTTTTACCGTTGATGATGATGATAAGCTTTCTATTGACCCATCTTCTGGCAGTACAGCCGTTATGCTTCAGACAAAATCAAGTGCATCAGACTTAATAAAAATGAGCATCAAGGCCACCAGAAAAGACAAAGAATTGGTATGTTTTTTATTTCGTTTTATCAAGACATTAGACAATGCATATATTACGTTTCTATAGTTTCAACTGTATATTTTGTGTTCTAAATTTATTTTTCTTCTAAAGACAGTTGATGGTTAATTATACTAGATGGTAATTTGGCACCCACAATAACCTGGGCCCCGTTTGATGAAGCGATCTTAGCGCTAAGATCACCTTAAGTGCACTGCTACCTTATGCACTTAAGATGATCTTAGCGCTAAGATCGCTTCATAAAGCGGGTCCCTGGTCCCTCAAACACCAATGTTCCTACCTGCATACTCCACGTTGTGTCAATGAACAAGTCATAAGCAAAATATTATTTTGAATTTAGTAATTTACATGTAATTGTTGTATATACTGTTTGTTTTGTTTTTGTATAGATTTCCTTCTATATTAGATAATACTAAGGTTAGAAATATTGGAGATCAATGTTTATAAAGTACTCCTATACAAGAACATTTTTGTTATTCAGTTCAACTTACCTTTCCTGAAGTTACTAGACCAAATTACCGCATTTCGTTTTCAAGTAATTGAAAAAGATGACAATGACAATAGCACTGCCAGACTTGAGGAACGGGACAGAGAACGTGTTCTTAATGTTGATGGGGAAGTTTACCGCTACTCGTGCAAAAACAAAATCGAAGTTAGGTGAGCAGTTTACACTAGTCTGGAAATCAGTTTAATCAATGAGAGAAATTTACATCTGACCCACACAAATATGAATTACACTGTTGTGAAGTCAGGCAATTATTCTGTGTTAAGATCGGTGATTATCTCAAATTTACCTCTCACAAATTTAATGGCTATTTTTGGAGAGAGACAGACAGAGAGAGAGAGAGAGAGAGAGAGAGAGAGAGAGAGAGAGAGAGAGAGAGAGAGAGAGAGAGAGAGCCTGACAGACAGACAGAAACCGAGAACACAAAGATAAAATTTCCATTCATTAAAACTCTAATACTTCAACATTGTGTACAAGGTTGTTTACCACTATTGATATTTATTGTTGTGCTTCAGTCGGTAAAATCATACTTTTTTATTTTTCAGATTCATTCCCAAAGTGATTCAACTGTTTGCAACATTTCCAACTGACAAGTCTACGACTTAGCTACTTTGATAGTATGAAATCCACGTCCTTGGCTTACTCCATCATTTTCTCCACATTACCACTGTCATCATCATAGTACTATCATAGAGTCATGAGCATCACCATCTAGTGTCCGAAGCCACGTTCCAAAAAGCGATCTAAGCCCTAAGCTCACCATAGGGGTATAACTACCTTATACACTTATACAAGGTGATCTTAGAGATAAGGGCCCAGTTCTTTATGTGTAAAAGATTGCATTTAGTAATGTACTTGCTATGTCACTGTATTTTGGTCCTATGGCCTCATACTGAATAACAAGTCTTGAATCCATAACAACTCCAGCTATCGTTGATATTTTGACTATAATTTGTTGTCTAAATTCTTAAAGGTTTGGGGTATTATCATTTTTGTTTAGACATGTAGTGTTTAGTGTATTTAATTATTTTTGGGTAAAAACATTCTCTTTTCATATTGATTATATAACAACTATATCATACTAAAATGATCAAATACTACTCAAGTATAATCAGTATCCATTCTACATAATGTATATTAGAAAGTATTACCATTGACCTTAGTGTCACATTTTACAGAATGTGACATTATCTATGATTCTGTATTGTATATTAGAAAACTTTGTTGTGTATTAACATAGGAATTACTATCATACTATATAGGATGTTACTTTTAATTAACCAGAAAAAGATAATATATGAAATACAGTAGATGTACAATAGATGTATGGTATGAGTAAGAGTAATATATTTTTTTATAGTTGAATGTTTCCATTAAATCAGTTTATGGTAGCAAGACATTTTATTCTGTAGATATATTTTTGGAATCATACGGGTAACCATGTTAAATGTTTGTGCACAGACTCATGTTTGAGCTTTTAATCAACACATCATTAGTTAACAAGCTGACTGTTATTTGAGTGCCTGGAATAGTGAATGAATGAATGTTTAACGACACCCCAGCACGAAAAATACATCGGCTATTGGGTGTCAAACTATGGTAATGCAAACAAAGTGATGATCAACATCAATATAAAAATTCAAGATTTAAACAAAAACACAGTGTAAAGAACTGTGCAAAAATACAAATATCACAGATACATACTGACTTTTATTCAAAATTTTAATTTTGTGCTGTATTGGCCATTCTCAAAGAGAATGTTACGCCCCTGCACCACGGTGAGGTTACAGCACGCACAGGGGCCTGGAATAGAGAAACTGTATTACATTATTAAAATCAAATGATAAAATTAAAGGAGCACTATGATTTTCAGAATTACCTGAAAGAGACAGTGTTTAAAGTTGCAGACCCTAGTTTTAACCTCCAAGTTCGGTTAATCTACAAACCAGTAACACACTTGATACAGTTATAATAAAGTTAAACATGAGTCTATGTCACTGAAACGATGAAATATCCTAAAAAACCCAGACCAGAGCTCGTCTCCATAACAGATATTTCTCAGACACACGAGTGTTTTAAAATACATGATAAATGCATTTCGTGGTATTAGAAAAACCAGGATGACCAAAAACACTTTGGATGTAAGGAAATGGATACTTTAAAAAAAAATTTGGATGTAAGGAAATGGATACTTTAAACAATAAAATTTAAGTAATGTCTGATTTCAATTATAAACAAGAGTACCTGTGAGGAACATAATACGCCCATCAGGAGTTAGATGGAAAACCATATCTATATTAATGAATATGTTACGGGTATGATTCAGTTATAAACAAGAGTACCTGTGAGGAACATAATACGCCCATCAGGAGTTGGATGGAAAACCATATCTATATTAATGAATATGTTACGGGTATGATTCAATTATAAACAAGAGTACTGGTGAGGAACATAATACGCCCATCAGGAGTTGGATGGAAAACCATATCTATATTAATGAATATGTTACGCGTATGATTCAATTATAAACAAGAGTACCGGTGAGGAACATAATACGCCCATCAGGAGTTGGATGGAAAACCATATCTATATTAATGAATATGTTACGGGTATGATTCAATTATAAACAAGAGTACCGGTGAGGAACATAATACGCCCATCAGGAGTTGGATGGAAAACCATATCTATATTAATGAATATGTTACGGGTATGATTCAATTATAAACAAGAGTACCGGTGAGGAACATAATACGCCCATCAGGAGTTGGATGGAAAACTATATCTATATTAATAAATATGTTACGGGTATGATTCAAGTCTAAATATGTGAATTGTTTTTTGTAATGGGATGGATGAACCGGTTGTTTTGGACCAACCACCATCCCAAGTTCTTTCTACATATCGTTTGATGGTTCTGTATGCATCCGTATGCAAGATATGATCTGGACAAGTATTTACTGTTATATGTGCAGTAGACCGTGAAAGGTAGGTCACACTCACCTAGTAATAGTATGCGACAAACAACCATCCCAAGTTGTTCCTACATGTGAGGTTTGATGGTCGTGTATGCAAGATATGGTCCTCCGGACAAGAAAAAGTTAACAGACGGACATACAGATGAACGTACGGACGGACGAACAATGCCATATCATAATACGACCCATCATAGATGGGTGTATAAAAATGGCTCTATAGTGAAAAATATACGATGGTGTATAAAAACTAGGATCTGTCACTTTAATTAGGTACAGTAAACATTAAAACATAACTTACTATGATTACCTGTAAATAACAATGATTTAATTAGTTAGAGGAAACATATTACAAATATTATGAAATACAATTATATAGAGATAAAACTTGATAGTGCCACACATGTATACATGTAATCTTGCTAGTGACTAAAATAGGAATTGTAGATGCTGGTCTCTAAGTATTTTTGTATTTTTAGTGCAGCTGTCTGCTGTGTAATCAACATGACATCTATTGTATAGGGCCTCCACGAGTCCAATATATTGGACTCGATGGTCAAACTCGACCCGGACTCGAGTACCTGACACTTACACTAGATGATAATGTGACTAAGAAATAAAATAAAATAGCATTATGCATCTTAATTCTAGTGCTGAACATGGATGCCAAATCATGTCATTGTATTGCAGTCCACACATTCAACTTTTGTTTCCCTAAATGTTTCATAGTCCTATTATGTAATCGCGGGCAAGCATGTGGCAAAATGATGTAAACAATATAATTAAATGAGATTGCACTTCCTTGCACGGGTACTCGAGTCTTGCTGGACTCAGCCCTTGTCCGAGTACTCGAGTACTCGTGGAGGCCCTACTATTGTAGCCATCTTGAAATTTTGTACACATCCGTTGATTTATAGAAACATTATATGCTTTAATAAACATTTTATTTGTAATACTAGATTTATGTTTTATTTTTAATTTGTTGGTATGTGCATTCCTATCCTAAATTAAAGTTTTCCCGATATTTCCCCATCCATTACTAAGTATAAATTATATAATTTACTTGTTACTTGCTTTAAAAAAAAAACCCAGATCTGTCAACAAATTAAATGTTACAAACGAAAGTAAGTGTGTAGTACTGCTTGTTACACCAATCCTAGTTATCATTGGCCATGATCATTTGTCTCATTTTAGTATTTCACAGCAAGTGTAAGTTACTCAGATGTGTATCTTTTAAATACATTTTTCACAAAATATATTGGGTGCCCCCCCCCCCCCCCCCAACGATAACCCTAGTGAACATGGAATTATTTTTTTAAAGTATGACTAACTTTAATATCTCACACCCATTACTATATGGATATTTGCCATATTTAATGAACATTTAAAGCCCATACGTCAAATATTTAAAAATTGCAACGGATTTAATATAAAATTGTACCTTGAAAAATGTGACGCCAGACAGCAGGGAATTAAGTGAAAATTAGCTTCGCATCCTTCTTACAATTTTAAATCTGTAGCTATTTTAACAATATTCACTGAAGGTGGCTAATATCACTGTAGTAATGGGTATGAAAAATCAAAGTTACAGTCCCCATACTTTATTTACATACAGTTTCATATTCATTAGGGTGAGCATCCGATATTTTAACAGAAATTGTATTAAAATGCACACAAATGTGAATAAAAGTGCAACCCACAGCACATCAAACTAAATTTGGATCATTAACTGTTCATCTGTAAACTGCTGTTGTGTAAATCACATCCTCATTTTCTTAATTAGTTCATTAAAATTAAATACTCATTCTCTATCCGCTACATAAACGTCGCCAAATTTATAATAACTAAGAAATTGTGCTTTTAAAATCAATGGAGATAAAAGTTGTTGATGATAACGTGTTATTTTTTTTTTTTTTTTCTCCCACTTTCATCCACAGATCAGTGAAAATCGATGTGAGATCGATGGTCTAACACTACATCAAATAAGCAATGTATTAGAATCCCAATCGCTGTAGCTTACAATATGTTGAAATATCATTAAATTCCATCTCCATCTCTCTCTCTCTCTCTCTCTCTCTCTCTCTCTCTCTCTCTCTCTCTCTCTCTCTCTCTCTCTCTCTCTCTCTCTCTCGTATGTGTGTGTATGTATACGAAATTTCGCATACGGCAGGACCACGCCCATCTCCTGGCGAACATTTCCTTTGGCTCATATTTTACGGAAATGATCGAATCATTCTGCGCTGTGATAATGGTGTCTTACTGTTGAAGCAAAACATCTCGGAAATGTCCGAGTATTAGTTGTGTGTAGTCATGTTATGGGTAGAGAAAGTAGGTCGAGCTATCTGTAATCTCCAGATTATTTAAATTTAATCGGGCTCTTAAATGCAGCTAGCCCGAGTACTCTGACTGTAAGAGAGCTAGACGGACATTTGGACATAAACACGCTCTCATTAAAATGTACGTAATGCAGTAATAGGTTGCTGTCCTGGACGGAGGAGCCGGCCGAGGCCGGCTCTTGTGTACAGGACAGGCGTGCGCTACAACAGCTTGCTCTGAATGTGCACGTAAAGCCCTATGACCTGACCTGACCTAATAGGTTGCCGGTAAGCTACGGGCATAAGCGTAAGAGGTGTGTGTGTGGGGGGGGGGGGGGGGGGGGGGGGGGGACCTGGAGCAAAACCCCAGATACGGGCAAAAACTGATACAGATGTTCGGGGGAAATGTGGTAACCTGAGACATTTTTAACCATGTATTTCCATCACTCTACCCTCAAAATTAATGGTAATCCATGCAAAAATGTGTACGTAGCTATTAATTTTCAACCCTATATATAGCTGGTAGTAATGCTAATATGAATAATATTAAATGTTGTAATGCAGATTCGGACATTTTCCTTTAATTCGGGCAAAGGGCGGGATTTAGCTCAGTCGGTTGAGCACTCGCTTGAGGTGCTTCCGTTGTAAGATCGAACCACCTTAGTGGATCCGTTCAACTGATTGGTTTTTTTCTCGTTCAAACCAGTGCATCACAACTGGTCAAATGCCGTGGCATGTGCTTTCTTGTCTGTGGAAAAGTGCATATGAAATCTTTGCTGCATACGAAAAATGTAGTATATAGGAGCGCGTCGTACAAACAACATTGCTTAACGTTAGATTTCAGAAAATACACCCCCACCCCCACTAAATTAAAACAAATAATCCTATGTTCGAAATCACCTATTTGTTTAAATGAACAGTTTTTCCCCTTAACAATACAGAAACGCGAATTAAAAATTATATTTGTGAATATCATATCTTT
This sequence comes from Gigantopelta aegis, assembly GCF_016097555.1. Lineage (NCBI taxonomy): Eukaryota > Metazoa > Mollusca > Gastropoda > Neomphalida > Peltospiridae > Gigantopelta > Gigantopelta aegis. The sequence continues at coordinate 82,492,666 of NC_054704.1, read as the reverse complement.
ATTTACGCATTTCAGATTCTATGCGCTGTAGTTTAAACTGTTTTTTACAGTGCAATATAGGCTAGGTGTTCAGGGAAAGTGTAGATAAAATGTAAAATGTCCACTAGGCTCATATTCGACCCCCCCCCCCCCCCCCCAATTCTCGCCAAATACGCTCCCAGCATGCTTCCACCCGATCACATCACTTCTTTTTTTCACTACTTTTTTTTTTTTTTTTTGCCGCTCTATAAAACGTGAGCCAGCTGAACTAAAAACATAAAATACAAGTTTCACCAATGTTTAACACTGATTTTGACCTTTTAGTAGGGTAAACTGATCTTGACTCGGACATGACCATAAGCATGATAAGTCGGACAAATTTGAAGTGAGGTTTTACATTATAAGTAGGATTAAATATGAATAAATTAATTACAAAGATTAGCTGTAGAACGTCTGCGATTTGCCATATGTTTCAATCTGACCACTATACAAGAAAACAACCACAGCTGTAGTTTGGAATACGACAAAAGATACATTTAAAATTAGTTTTGGTTCTCTCTCCGATGACATTCGAGAAATTAGTTCAGTGTCCTAAAAGGAACATGGGACGGGACATAGCTCAGTGGCAAAGCGGTCGGTCTGGGATCGATCCCCGTCGGTAGATCCAATGGGCTATTTCTCGTTCTAGTCAGTGCACCACGGCTTGTATATCAAAGGTCATGGTATGTGTTATCTTGTCTGTGGGATGGTGCATATAAAAGATCCCTTGCTACTAAAGAAAAAATGTAGCGGGTTTCCTCTCTAAGACTATATGTCAAGAATACAAAATGTTTTAAATCCACTAGACGATGGGACGTAACTCAATAGTACAGCGCTCACCTGATGCGCGATCGATCTAGGATCGATTCCTGTTGGTAGGCCCATTGGACTATTTCTCGCTCCAGCCAGTGCTCCATAACTGGTTTAACAAAGGCCGTGGTATGTACTATCATGTCTGTGGGATGGTGCATATACAAAAAACCTTGCTGCTAATCTAAAAGAGTATCCCATGTTCTCTTTGATATGAACTGCATCAAGGTTCTATAGACGAGTCTTCATGTCACTGTCTTGATGGTGTTTGCAAAGAATTTAGGCCCACGTGATACTGGGTCGGACGTTAATACATGACGTTATAATCAAAGATAAACTGAACCTACTTAAAATCAATTAGGGGCCTACATGGTTTAACTTTCAAACAAAATTAAAGGAGGTATATGTGTACAAATATCTTTAAAATAAAGATCCATGTTCATCCTAAGTATTTATATGTTACATATTATGTTCCTTTAAAAACTAAATTAAAGTTTGTTTTGTATAACGACACCACTAGAGCACATTTATTTATTAGTCATCGTCTAGTGGAAATGGACGGAAGAAAATGTTTTATTTAACGACGCTCTCAACACATTTTATTTACAGTTATATGGCGTCGGACATATGGTTAAGGACCACACAGATATTGAGAGAGGAAACCCGCTGTCGCCTCTTCATGGGCTACTCTTTTCGATTAGCAGCAAGAGTTCTTTTATATGCACAATGTACAATGCTTTTCTGGTCGTTCTTGTTCTTGTAGTACAGGCTAAGGGTCCCATTTTACGGAGCGATCTTTGCGCTAAGATCACCTTAAGTGCATACATTTTACCCTGTGCCATTAATGCATCATTAGTTATTAGTGAATATTAACAATCATCTAAAACATCTTAACGCTAAGATCGCTTCGTAAAACGGGACCCAGATTGTCACAAAAAAGTACTTATCTCAGTTTTTAAAAAGTACGTATTTCAGAAACCATGGTCAGTGACTTTAATGGATGATTTATCTACTAGGAGACACCACAATTGTTTGGTCTGATGTTATTAGAGCCCATTGTGGTAAAGACTAGAAGAAAGCTGACAATGACGCCGTATCTGCCGAGTGTTTCACTGTTCACTACATACACCATCTGCCCAACAAGAAGTGGAGACACAAGCAGAAGACATTCCACGCACAGCAGAACGTGGAATCGTGGGTACAGCATATAGAGGAGAAACGAACAGAGGGTAAGAGTTGGGTGTGCATGTGGTTACCTAATAAGGGTATCGACCTTTGGTGATCCACCATTGTTGATGTCTGTTAAAGAAATAAAGGGTAGGCCTACATTCAAAATGTCCGTAGCCCAATCGACGAGTATACTTTACTTGAGCTAAGTCATATTTTTCATCAGTATCTGTATCTTAATGCATTTAGTCTAGGACTGCTGTAAATCTGAACGTCAAACCCGTATTATCTTTATCAAAATTGTATCTCGGCACAAGGCAGAGTCGACATTACGAACATTAGGCAAAATTGTGATCTTCGTAGTGATAAGTTGTGTTTTATCTTGGGTCCCTAAAGCAACTCCAACAGCAACTATGACATCAGAGCTTACTCCAAAGAGGAGAGGAGGTATTGTTTCCATTTCAAAAAGTCTCGGGAGGGGTTATCTCATATACTTGCAGAGAATAATTTTGAAATTATTTATACTCATTGAAGGTCTAACTGCAAGCTAACTGAAACCCGGTTGTTGATTATCGCTCGACACTTGCATTGGACCACTTCATGATTACTGTATTTGCCTTTCCCCAATTGCCAAATTTGCTCTTCTAGTGGACATTTTAAGCGCCGCATCATCATTTTATTCCATAAGTTAGAAAATGTCAAAACTGGTATATTATAGAAAGTACTAATTAACAAATCTCGACATATTGCTTAATCAGTAGTATTACATGTCAATCATAGCATAATTTTAAAGCAGGACACAATATTTCACGAGAACCGTTGTTGAACCGCCGATTACGTGGTGAACAATTACATTATAAAATTAACAGTATCATATATCAGTAATGAAAGGGAACTATATTCACGTAACCGAACAGTCGGTTACCTAAGTAAAACTCACGTGAACTGACTTCCGGTTACCTAATATTTTGAAATATTGTTCCTTGTAAAGCATATGATGTAATAGATGTGTTTTTTGTTGCAGGAAAAGCAAAGCGTCTGCTTGTTGTCATTAATCCGTGTGGAGGCCAGCGTCATGGTTATCAGATTTATCATAAAACAGTCGCACCTCTGTTTGAACTGGCAAGCATCAGTACTGAGGTCATAGGTAAGGGGTGAAAGAACAAAGTATCATTTACATTGTTTTTAGTTTATTTATCTGTCTTCGTTGTTTGTTTTGTTTTGTTTGTTTTTGTTTTATTTTTTGGTAAACACCATACAAACGTAACAGAGCGCAAGAAAAGATAAACGGTTTCTTTTTGGTTTGGACATTACAAATATACTGTAAATCACAAACGTTTAGACATTGAAGACTTAGTAACGTCATCGTATCAGTCAATAACATATGTAATCAACTGAGCAAAAGAAATTCATAGTTTATACCACAGTTTAAATCACAATATAAAGGTACATGTTATATCCTTAATATAAACGAAAATTGAAGTATTTGACCAACATCAGGGGTGAGATGTAGCCCAGTGGTAAAGCGCTCGCTTGATACGCGGTCGGTTTGGGATCGATCCCCGTCAGTGGGCCCATTGGGCTATTTCTCGCTCCAGCTAGTGCACCACGACTGATACATCAAAGGCCGTGGTATGTGATATCTTGTCTATGGGATGGTGCATATAAAAGATCCCTTGCTGCTAATCGAAAAGAGTAGCCCAAGAAGTGGCGACAGCGGGTTTTTTCTCAATATCTGTGTGGTCATTAACCATATGCCTGACGCCATATAACTGTAAATGAAATGTGTCGAGTGTATCATGTAGACTTGTATGAACATAGATAGACTGGTTGTTGATCAATATCACTTCCACAACGATAACTGAAGAGGAACCTGTGTAATCCGTCACTCTGTGTTAACCGGTGCATTTCCAAAGTCCCATCTGAATCCAGTTCAGGTATAGTCCAACATTATAATATATTCGCTGGAAAACGTTGATGTGCACCAAATAACATGGTCTTAAGCCAACAGTAAAAGTGTGTATATGGGCGACTCTTGTGGACATACTCCGTACTTGTGCAAATCGTCTCATGTTTGTTTTACGAATGAGTCATAACCAATAAATAATTTTTTGAAAATGATTTGATTTTTCCTTCATTACCATTAAACATGGCCCTTGTAAAATACATGCACAGGAACTTGTTTTCGTGAGTAGGCATATATATATATATATATATATATATATATATATATATATATATATATATATATATATATGAAGAGTTCAGGCGCAAAACACGATATAAACCTTTTTTTTCTTCATTTATTTAGTTAAAGCCATTATTGTATGTCAGTAAGGGTTAATCGTAGGCCCGCTGATTTGCCGCAAAACGCGATTGATCCTTATGAAATTGTATTGGGTAAATCCCCCTTTTTGTTTTTTTTTATCAAAAGGCGATATATGCCAATTAAAAAATCACTTTTACTGAAAATGAAAAAAATGGATATATCGCGTTTTGCGCCTAAACTCTTCATATCTTATATATTTCTATATTACATGTAGTGACAGATGAAGGGTCTCATGCTGACAGAATAGCAAGCACGTATGATTTCACTAAAGTGGACGGGTTAGTATCGACACTTTATACAGTATTATACCTGTTTGTTTTCTTTGTTTACTTAATTGTTTTTGTTTTGTTTGTGTTTGTGTTTTGTTTTGTTGTTTAGTTGGTGTGTTTGTTTATTTATTTATATATCTGCGTTATCTAGATTTAGGAATAATTATGATTTAAGACAAAATAAATATGGTTAAAAATATCTTGGTACATATCAAACTGATACGTCCCACTAGAATGTCAAGTGGGACGTAACACTTTTGACGTCACATGATAACGTCATCAATTAGCACACTACCACCTTACAGGAACGTCAATGAAACGATATGAGTGATATAAATTAAAATCGATTATGGGTAATAAATAGGATATTATAGGATACGTATTTATAGGATATTACACTCGCTACCATTTCGTATCATCTTTATGTCCCTCGTGAAATAATGTTCATTGTTACTCGCTAAAGCTCGTTTAATATCCTATAAATACGTTGGATGCTACGCCTCTTAGGTGATAATAGCATGTCCACATCTGGTCTAGAGATACCTACTGCTACCACTTAGGCCTCTCTAAAACCTTTTTCCTTTTTCCAATAACCTACCATGGTGCATTGACTAGAATAGGAAAATAGTATAGGATCTATGAATGGGAGTACGATTATTCAAGTATCTCTACATTTGAAAAATTGTGCAACACAACATTTTATTGACATTTAAAAAATAATCATAAACCTTTCTAATTTTATTCTCCTAGATTTATTGTGGTGGGAGGTGATGGTATATATCATCTGATGGTCAACAGGATGCTGATAAGAAAACAAGTGGAAGGAGGAGTTGATCAAAATGACCCAGAGGTCGCAGTTTTGCCTCTGGATACCAAAATAGGAATCATACCTGCAGGTTGGTAGTTGGCACTAATGTCAAAATGGTTCAAATACTCCATGATTGTAATAGTGATATAGAAGTCGTGATATTTCAGGAAATCTAAAGTTTTTTATTATTATTTAACGACGCCGCTAGAGCACATTGATTTTCAGGAAATCTAATTCATCAAACATTGTTTGCTTTCACCCTTTCAGTTCATGAACATAAGCATTCACTATGAATCTCCATAAATAGATTAATTGATTAATTAATTTAAAAAAGAAAAAGTTTTGAACTGTGGAATGCCGAAAGAATATGTAGCTGACAATACACTCAGACTCGAATATAAATTCCACATGATTAAACATGAAAACCTCGCAAATATTTCAAGTAGTACGCTATATTATATATGCAATGTAGTAAGAGGGCCAAGTGTTTGAAAAATGTCATATTAACAGTATAAACAAAACACTGACTGTGTTTTTATGTGGCAGGTACAGGCAACGTTATTCACGGTTTGTTGTGTGGCGTCAAGGATGTTGAAACTGCTGCATTGCATATTATTAAAGGTAACTCAATAATCACAATGAATCATTGTAACAAATATCTATTATAGTGAATTATTTACTCACAGATGTGATTAACGGTACTGATGTTACTAGTAAATTGTTATAATCTAATTGTATTAGTTCTTATTGCAAATTTTCGCATTCAGCAAAATGAGCTGGCCTACACACACACATACACATACACACATATATATATATATATATATATATATATATATATATATAGAGAGAGAGAGAGAGAGAGAGAGAGAGAGAGAGAGAGAGAGGGGGGGGGGGGTATTACCAGGGTGTTTTTCGGTATCGTCAATATCATATATTAGGAATAAAAATTGTATTATGCTCGCCTGAGGCTCGCATAATACATTATTTTTATTCCTAATATATGATATTGACGATACCGAAATACACGAGGGTAATAATCTCTTTATCATATAATCTCAAGCTTAATACAACATGTTTTTGTAAACTGTACACGCAACTTTAATTCCAGTCCGCCATTACTAGATATTCAAATGACGTAAGAATATGTGGCGCGGTGTATTTTTGAATGGAAATGACGTCAAACTCGAATGACGTTATTTTGGATGTCCTTACATCAAAACAAACTAGGGCTTAACGTTTTTTGTTTTTTTTCTGAACGCTGGACAGCTTTCAGTGTCAAATTGCCATTGAAATGTTTTTATTCGATGACTATGAATGCATACGTCAATTATGGAGTGTCACACAAGTACGTTTGCTTAAATGTCAATAAACCTAGTGCCGTGACCTCGATTAATTTACATAAAATTTGCAAAGTTATCAAATTCTTAAAGTATATGATCTTAAAAATAGCACATACTTTGATTGCACTGAAAATGTAAGATATTATATGATAAATACACACACACACACACACACACACACACACACACACACACATGTATTTCCATCCTTCTTCTACAATACTAACATAATTAGTTGTAATAAAAAAGAAAGAAATGTTTTATTTAACGACGCACTCAACACATTTTATTTACGGTTATATGGCGTCAGACATATGGTTAAGGACCACACAGATTTTGAGAGGAAACCCGCTGTCGCCACTACATGGGCTACTCTTTCCGATTAGCAGCAAGGGATCTTTTATTTGCGTTTCCCACAGGCAGGATAGCACAAACCATGGCCTTTGTTGAACCAGTTATGGATCATTGGTCGGTGCAAGTGGTTTACACCTACCCATTGAGCCTTGCGGAGCACTCACTCAGGGTTTGGAGTCGGTATCTGGATTAAAAATCCCATGCCTCGACTGGGATCCAAACCTAGTACCTACCAGCCTGTAGACCGGTGGCCTAACCACGACGCCACCGACGCCGGTAGTTGTAATAATTTAAATACACGTATAAACAAGCTTCCTTGGGTACATTTTACAAACTCTTTCCAGGTCAAACAACCGACCTCAGTGCCATGGGTATATTTGAAAAAACAAACACTTCGAGCAGTTTGGTTTGCTATGCTGGACTAGTCTTTGGTTATGGGTTTGTGTCAGATATACTTGTTAAAACAGACGAGAGACTGTGGATGAGAAGAATGAGATACCCTGGTGAGTTTTATTACAGTTTTATAATAGGCTTGAAAAATACAAACACATGCACGCACGCGCACCACTCCCATGATACAAGCCAAAGGAGTGTCATCTGAGGCTAATCTCAGACTTTTTAAAAAGCAGTAAATGCAAAACTTTGCAGCAGCATCTAGGGAAGGGGTAGAGGGTGTAATTTTCCATGTTCGTGATACAAAAATATTTAATGCCATAAAATGCTCTGGTGCATACAAACAGTATTGTCATCTGAGTGTAGTTTCTGAATTTAAAACAAAATGCTGATATCTTTGAGATGGCTGAATCAGTTTCTAGATCCCTAAGATCTCTTTAAGATGATGCAACACAATATGATTGTCTCGTACGAAAAAGCCGATTGTGATAAGACAACATTATGATTTGATCATTTGTTATGCAATCGGCTGTTATTGTATAAAGTACTCGTATTGTGTGGTGTCGCCTTTAGACAGTATGCTACCGGAAAGCCAACAATGGACTATCAGTGACTTTATCGTTGACTCATCGTCATTCTGTCTGGGCAACCCAAGCTGGTTCGCCATCATTTTGGGTTGGCAGCCCTCGTTGTCTGACAATCATTCTGTTTGCATAAGAACAGTATTTAATTCTGACATTAAAGAAATAAAACACGTAAATATGACATATATTTTCCATTGAAACTAATTATTAATTGATTTTGAAAGTGTTTTAATGTACTAGTACCTTCTATATAAAAAAAATGGCAAGTCTCCCCTCTTTTAACAATATTAACATTATATTGTTTCAGTAACGTTGGTATCATCACTGTTTTCCAAAAAGAGGCTGTTTGATGCAGAATTTGAGTACTTAACAAAGGAGGAGAGTAAAGAGGATGACAAAGCATTAAAGTAAAAGATCCAGGATTTTAATTTTCAAACTTTCATGTAGAGGGAGTTGTCATGTCACAAAAATAAAACAAACTACAGCTGGTGTTACTGTAATATTATAGTTATTAGTCAAACGTTTTAGTAAACCTATTAAGAATTAAGATTTATGATAATTTTATACTTGTAAAATGTTAATCTTATTTCTGAAATATATACATGCATATATTAATAATCAATATATCTGTATGTTATATTTACTTTGGGCTGTTTGATTTTATTAGATTCTCTTTCTTTTTTTTCAGTCAAGAAGGTGCAGTAGCAACTAGTAAGTACAAATTCTGTATTTGAGTTGACTAGGATTTTCTTTGTTGTGAAAATCTTTTTCGTTTTCCATCCAAACCAGAGCTTGACGGTTGGTACAAAGGCATGAGATTTGCTGTCCTGTTTGTGGCAAAAGGACAGGAAGGTTTGATATAGAAACCTCATCAATAGGTGTAACGTGTCAAACATGTTATAGTCCATGGGCCAGAGTGACAATCGGTACCATCCGAGGTGGCAAGTTTCAAACCACATCACCTTGTTCGTATAGTTGTGGAGATATTATTTTGAGGTTATAACATTTCCAAACAAGTAGCTTAATCAAGATAGACGCAAATCCAAGATGGCCGCCACAAAACCAATAAATATTGTAATATCCCAGGTCTTTTTCAAACATGCTAGTGTTATTCAAATGATATTGGGGAAGGATTTAACTCAGTTGGTTGAATGCTCGCCTAGGAGCTTGGGTCGCAGGATCGAACCTCCTCGGTGGATGTCAAATATTGGATTTTTCCCCAACCTCTCCAGTACTCATGTCTGTTATGGCGTATTATATGGTCCTTAACAAAATGTCCAGCAGTAATATAACTGTAATTTGTTTGGTGCATCTCTCTCTCTCTCTCTCTCTGTCTGTCTCTCTCTCTGTCTGTTTCTCTCTCTCTCTCTCTCTCTCTCTCTCTCTCTCTCTCTCTCTCTCTCTCTCTCTCTCTCTCAATATAAACTTGCCATCAAATATTAATCCACATTGGTTTGGGATAATATAGACAGACTTGAGGAAACATTAAGTGGGGGTGGCACTTAATACCACATAAATGGTATTGCCATCCAGTCAGAGTTTATTGGTCCACAGTTACCAATCTGCAGACCTGACATTTTTAAGACCAAGTAAAGATCTATCAATGTTCAGGAAGTTCCCCGCTTACACTATAATTCTGGAGAGCGGGTAGGTCCTCCACAGGTATCAACATTAAATGTAGACACCAGAACCGCAGCAGACGTTGCTAGTAAAAAAATTCGCATTTGGGTGGTTTGTCTCCTGCATGATAGGACTGTTCCCAGTTGGACTTGTTTTAACATTCGTACATTACCATCAGACCAGATACTGTAGCATATTTACAAAACATCAATGCCCCAGCCACTGAGATGTCAACTGTTTTTCAAGTACTCAGCGAGTCTGTGAAGATAATGCAACAGTTGCAGTTACCATGTATCGTCTGTGTGTTTGATCAAGCTTTGTATACAAAGGCAGCTGAGATCATGTGGAAACACACATCTACATTTCAAGGTCTTGTTCTTACAATTTTGTATCCATTATCGGCAAACGCTTCCAGGACGCTGGTCTGAGAGAACTGGCTGTAGAATCTGATGTCATTGCCGAAGGATCTGTCCAAGCTGATATGGAAGGACGACAGTATAATCGCGCAGTTAGGCTGCACAAGTTAGTGTATGAATCACTTCTTCGGTTGGCATGAAAGGAGTTCATTCCATGGTTTAAGGTTACCCACCCAGAATACTTTGCATGTTTGGAAAAAGCAATCCAGTGCATCAATACTGCATGTGAAAACTTTTACTTCAGTACTGGAGAACCAAGTCGTCAGTCGGGTTCTAATACATTTTGAGATATTCCTCAATAATCTACGAGCTGGCAGCAATGGTGATTTGGCTGTGTTCTGGATGTCGTATGTGGACATGGTTGAGATCATGTTAGGACTTTTGCGAGCTTCCAGGGAAGGAGACTGGATGTTGCACATTACTTCGATTCATGTCATGATTCCTATGGTTTTTGCATATGACAAGATCAATTATGCCCGCTATCTCCCTGTCTACTATGCACAGATGTCACAAATGGCCACCAACCACCCAACTGCTCATGCCCATTTTCTAGATGGTGGCTTTTCATTACAACACAAGTCCCAAAACTCATTTGGTAAGATTCCGGTTGATCAACCAATAGAGGAAACTATAAATAAGGACACACAAACATCTGGTGGTATGAACGGGTTCAGTCTAAAGCCTGCAGCCATCATGCGGTACTATCTCACTGCTGAACATCGATGTATGTGTCTGCGGCAGTTGCGAGACATGGTGCACCAAACCAGTAGTAAATTAACTCATGCTGATCTCCATATGAGCAGAATTGAAAGGGATCATAGATATTGAGTTGTTAATTGGCATTTTTGAGTATGAGTTGATAAATCCAATGAGTGGAGATCAACCTGATGTTGTAAGTATCTCCAATGGGAGACTAGCCACACCCAGTGTTGCAAAAGATATCCAAATGGCACATGATGTAGGACAGAAAGCATACCAGGAGTTCATGAAAAATCGTGTGGACAGCAGTCCACCCGTAGTCAAATTATTTGACAAGATTGCCAGGCTTGGCCTAAAACATTTTCAGCAATGATAAAGAAGAAACAATTGGGGAAAGCATTTGGTACTGAGATAATTCTACAAGCAGATAGAAACCTATTTGGTCATATGATACTGGCTGCTGAAAGCCGAAAACTGGACCTCAAAGATGTGATAGTACACTCACTTGGCCCTATCCCTTGGGCTTTGGCAACACCAGATGGATCACTCCGAAAAACCAATAAAGCCAAGTTTGAAAAAGCAGTCATTCAAAATGTAAGTGCAGCAAAATTTGTTCCTACACCCTCTGCCTGTATCATCGATGGAATGGGTCTAATACAGCAGATGAGAGGGGACAACCATGTATTTGCTGAACTTGCACGATGTGCACTGTCGTTCACTCTTCATAAAGGTGCAGACAGTCAAAGAATCGATATTGTTTTTGACGTATATCGAGAATTATCTATCAAGACTGCAGAGCTGTATAATCGAGGAGCATCACAGGGCCTGGAATTCAAAAACATAGTCGCAGGTCACAAAATCCACCAATGGAGGATGTTTCTATGCAGTCCATTCAACAAAACCACTCTTCAAATTTTTAGGAAAAGAACGGAAGAAGCCAGAATATAGAGACATACTGGGTGAAAAGATTATATTCACGACATGTGAAGATCAGTGCTACCAGATCACCAAAGACAACTGGGAAGAAATTGCAGAGCTCAGGACAACACAAGAGGAAGCTGACACTTGTGTATTCTTGCATGCGGCTCATGCGGCTAAAAACAAGCTACAAAGCTGTTATCGTCATGGCTTAAGATAGAGACATCACTGTGCTTGCTCTTGCATTTAACCATATTATTCCGTGTTCATTGTATCAGAAGGCTGGTACACGGAATCGACAGACGTACATAAAGTAGCAAGCAAAATTGGAATAAAAATTTGCACAACTCTAATTGGTCTCCATACATTTACAGGATGTGACACGGTCAGTGCTTTTGCTGGAAAAGAGAAGGTAGGAGCCCTAATAATTATGATGAGGGACAATGCACACAGACAGTGTTTCAGTGACCTTGGCCAAACATGGGACCTTTCTCCAAATCTTCTTCAGAAGCTCCAGTCTTTCACATGTGCTATGTATGTACCCAGGGGTACAGTGGGTGATATCAATGTATCTCGCTATGAGATCTTGTGCCAAGAGGAGTGAAGTTAACTCGTCACAATTGCCTCCATGTTTGGATTGCTTGACTCAACCTGCTTTGCGTGCTATCAAGCTGCGATACGGCGACAGTGTCTTCAGTGTGAATCTGATATACCAAGTCCCACTGACCATGGCTGGATTGTTTATGAAGCAGGAAATCTGGGAATCCAGTGGATGACTGGATCATCCCAACGCTGTGTAGGAACTTATGAAATGCAATTGCTCACGTTCATGTGATATAAAAAGCTGTCCATGCATCGTCAGTGGTCTGAAATGTACTCAGACGTGTCGGCTTCAAAGTTGCCTTAATCAGATGACCGAAACTGACGATGATGAAGATGACAATTAACTAAATGAGTTGGATGACAAGGTGTTTCATACTGATGGAAAAATGACTAAATTTAAATTTAATTAATCACAATGGGATATTAATTTGCCAGTTAGCCAAAACATTGGCAGCACTTTTGAAGGAATTGTTAATTTTCATTTTAATTTACAGTAGAAATATCTATCAACCAATCGAGTTACAAATATGTGTAAATCAGAAATGTATTCATGACTGCTGATTATGATTAATTAAGAATTTAAAATGAAGTCCAGTCAGTTTATGATTTTTTATTTTTAAGGCAATAACTCTTTATGAAATGTTATAACTGTGTACTGAACGACGTTTTGCGTTTTTAGGGTTCCCTCAGAAAGTGTGTTAAAACTACCCTTAAGCTACCCATCTGGAAATGTTATCACACATGAATAACATCTACATATATGTACCTCTTTAAAAAACATAACTAGAATTTGCCACCCCAGATGGTACCGGTTGGTCAAATTTTGGGTCCGGGCCCATGGACTATTAGGGACATTCAGCATTTCCACAGCTCGACCTATTTATAATTCGGCCGTTTTAAACGTATTTTCAAAAGGTCTTCTATTGCCACTATGGCATCACCATTGGGACCAAATTTACTTACCTGTAACTAGGCTTTATGTTCACAAAGGATATTAAGAGTCTGAGGGTGGAATGTCAGGTTAGTAAAGAGGGTGGGGAAGCAACCCGAAGTCATATTCAGTTGTTGCAGGAACAGAAACTTCAGCTCGTTCGTTGTGACGCAAGAGCATGTGCCTCTGCAACATTTCATTGTAGTTACTTTTAACAGCACATGACCTTTATCATGTTGTCTTTCTGAAAGTAATGACCGATTTTGATCAAGAATGAACATTCACTAGAATCGTAGATCAGTACTGAGATGGTTTCCAAAGTATTTGTATTTGTGATAGTTTAAAAAATAGTAAAATTGTTTTTTTTTTTTTTCAAGGCTGGAAGAAATTGGAGAAGGCTACTTATATGAATTTTATGACATTTGTTATGAGTTTTACCGTTGATGATGATGATAAGCTTTCTATCGACCCATCTTCTGGCAGTACAGACGTTATGCTTCAGACAAAATCAAGTGCATCAGACTTAATAAAAATGAGCATCAAGTTCGCCAGAAAAGACAAAGAATTGGTATGTTTTTCATTTTGTTGAACAGACACTAGATATTTCATATATTACCTTTCTATAGTTTCACATTTATCCATCAAAGCAACTGTAGATTCTGTGTTCTGAATTTTTTTTCTAAAGACAATTGCTGGTTAATTAAACTAGTTGGTAATTTGGCACCCCCAAAAACCTGGGCCCGATTTCCGTTTTACGAACAATCAGCACAAAGATCACGAACAATCTACCTTATTAAGTGATTAGCAAAGATCACCGTAACTGATCATCTTAAGTGCATTTCTACCTTATTAAGGTGATCTTAGCGCTAAGATCGCTTCGTAAAACAGGGCCCTGGTCCATAAAACACCAATTCCTACCTGCGTACTCCACGTCCTGTCAAAGTAATTTACATGCAACTGTTGTATATACCGTTTGTTTTGTTTTGTTTTGTTTTGTTTTGGTATAGATTTCCTTCTATATTACAGGATACTAGGTTTAGAAATATTGGTGACCAATGTTTATAAACTACTCTTGTACAAGAACACTTTTGTTATTCAGTTCAACCTACCTTTCCTGAAGTTACTAGACCAAATTACCGCATTTCGCTTTCAAGTAACTGAAAAAGATGAGAATGACAATAGCACTGCCAGACTTGAGGAACGAGACAGAGAACGCGTTCTTGATGTAGATGGGGAAGTTTACCGTTACTCGTGCAAAAACACAATCGAAGTTAGGTAAGCAATTTACACTAGTCTGGAAATCAGTTTAATCAATGGGAGACATTGACATCTGACCTAATGATCAGTGAAGTCTTGTACTTTACGAACGTAGGACAAAAAAACACACACAAATATGAATTACACTGTTGTGAAGTCAGGCAATTATTCAGCGTTAAGATCGGTGATTATCTCAAATTTACCTCTCACAAATTTAGCGGCTATTTTTGGAGAGAGAGAGAGAGAGAGAGAGAGAGAGAGAGAGAGAGAGAGAGAGAGAGAGAGAGAGAGAGAGAGAGAGAGCACAAAGATAAAATGTCCATTCATTAAAACTCTATACTTCAACATTGTGTAAAAGGTTGTTTACCACTATTGATATTAATTTTATTGTTGTGTTTCAGTCGATAAAATCAACTTTTTATTTTTCAGATTCATTCCCAAAGTGCTTCATCTGTTTGCAACATTACCAACTGACAAGTCTACGACTTAGCTACTTTAATAGTATGAATTCCACCTCCTTGGCTTACTCCATCATTGTCTCCATATTACCACTGTCATCATCATAGTACTATCATAGAGTCATGAGCATCACCATCTGGTGTCCGAAGCCACGTTCCAAAAAGCGATCTAAGCCCTAAGCTTACCATAAGGGTATAACTACCTTAGCGATAAGAAGTGGGCCCAATTCTTTGTGTAAAATATTTATGCAGTAATGTACTTGCTATGTCACTGTATTTTGGGCCCATGGCCTCATACTGTATAACAAGTCTTGAATCCATAACAACTTCAGCTATCGTTTATGTTTTGACACATTGACAGATGAATGGGCAAATTGAAATTTTTGCATAGTAACAGACAGGACTATAAAAATATATTTTAAAAATGTAACAGATGTTCAAAGGTGATTTTCAAATAACATTTCCTGTCAATTCTGACTCAAATTAACCAGTTCTATGAATGTATACTACTTTTAAAATAAGTTGGATTATTTTTTATAATATTGATTGATCCGCTTCATAAGCAATTTCCAATATGCAGGGAATATGCATCGGGGCCCATTCAAGCTACCCATTTACAAACAGAGGCTGGTAGCCAAAATTGCTTACATCCACTCTGCTAAAATGAGTGGTTCATTATTTTGCTTTTTTAATATAGGGTGTTTTGGGGTGGGGTGACATATGAGTGGGATAATATAATATGAGTGGGGAAAAGCTATATAATTTGAGTGGGAAATGCTATATTTGTTTGTGTCACACCATACGTATATTATCAGTAAACTATAATTTGTTGTCTAAATTCTTAAACGTTTGGGATATTATCATTTTTTGTTTACACATTTTGGTTCCTTTCCTATCAGTTTAAAGATAACAATTTTAAAAAGAGAATTATTTTGATATACATCAACATGTATTTACTGTATTTAATAATTTGTGGACAAAAACATTCATTCTGTTTTCACAATGATTATTTAACAACTGTATCATACTAAAATGATGAAATATTACTCAGGTATAATCAGTATTCATTCTACATAATGTATATTAGAAACTATTGTGCATTACCATTGGCGTTATTGTCACATTTTGTAGAATGTGACAGTATCTATAATTCTGTATTGTATATTAGAAACCTTTGCTGTATATTAACATAGGAATTACTGTCATACTGTATAGGATGTTACTTGTAATTAACAGGGCCGTACTCCGATCAAAATCCGGGTCGGGAGTGGGAGGGGGGAGGACTACTTTTTATAAACAAATGAAACACTATACGAATTAAACCCTGAGGTGTGTATGGTATTTTTTGGAGTGTTAAAAAAAAGTGAGATTTTCATGGGGCAATTGCCACCCCCCCCCTCCCCTCCCCGAGAGGACAGCTCTGATCAACCAAGAAAAATGTTATTTATGAAATATAGTACATGTACAATAGATGTATGGTATGTGTAAGAGTAATTTATTTTTGTATTGTCGAATGTTTCCACTAAATCAGTTTATGGTAGCAAGACATTTTATTCTGTAGATATATTTTTGGAATCATACGGGTAACCATGTTAAATGTTTGTGCATAGACTCATGCTTGAGCTTTTAATCAACACATCATTAGTTAACAAGCTGACTGCTATTTGAGTGCCTGGAATAAAGAACCTGTATTACATTATTAAAATCAAATGATTAAATTAAAGAAGCACCATCATTATCTGAAAGAGACGGTGTTTAAAGTTGCAGACTCTAGTTTCAACCTCCAAGTTTGGTTAATCTACAAACCTGTAACACACTTGGATAAAGTTACAATAAAGTTAAACATGAGTCTATGTCATTGAAATGGTGAAATATCCTTTAAAATAGACTAGAGCTCATTTCCATAACAGATATTTCACAGACGCATGAGTGTTTTTAATAGTAATAGTACGGCACAAACTGCCATCCCAAGTTATTCCTACATGTGAGGTTTGATGGTCCTGTATGATCTGTATGCAAGATATGGTCTGGACAAGAAAAAGTTAACAGACGGACGGATGGACAATGCCATACCATAATAGATGGGTGTATAAAAATGGCTCTATAGTGAAAAATGTACAGTAGTGTTTAAAAAACTAGGGTCTGTCACTTTAATTAGGTACAGTAAACATTAAAATATAACTTACTATGATAACCTGTAAATAACAATGATTTCATTAGTTACAGGAAAAATATTACAATTATTATAAAATACAATTATATACAGATAAAACTCGATACTGCCACACATGTATATATGTAATCTTGCTAGCGACTAAAATAGAAATTGTAGATGCTGGTCTCGAAGTATTCTTGTATTTTTGGTGCAGCAGGTTTGTGTAATCAACATGGCATCTATTGTAGCCATCTTGAAAATCTTTACATATCCTTTGATTTATGGAAACATTACAATCTTTAATAAACATTTTATATGTAATACTAGATTTATGTTTTATTTTTAATTTGTTGATATGTGCATTCTTATCCCAAATTAAAGTTTACCCATCTTTCCCCACCCATTACTAAGTATAAATTATATATCGTCAGGGATGTGAGAGCTACGCGTAAATGCCCTTTTCCATTTCGTCTAAAAAAAAAAAAAACATTATGTTCAATACTGTTGACCACACAAGGTTCATTTGCATGTTTTCACAGTTTCAAGTTTATGATGTGTGCCTTATATTATAAATTATAACCAGTTTAAATTTGTTAGCATGAATGCAATTTTTGGCAGTTCCAGGGGTTACAAACAACATTCCTTCAGGGGCCCTTAAGCGGCCCCTGGACCCCGGCCACAGTAAGCTTTTTTGTTCCAGTCCCTCTCACATCCCTGTATGTTACTGGTTATTTGTGTTAAAAGATCTGTCAGCAAATTAAATGTTACAAATGAAAGTGAGTGTGGAGTACTGCTTGCTACATCAGTCCTAGTTATCTTTGGCCATAGTAAATTGTCTCATTCGAGTCTTTCAGAGCAACAGAGTAAATCACAAAATATTAAAAATATATTTATTAATTACAAATATAAACAAAAGGTATAACAACAGTTTTTAGAAACAGTAAAAACAACACAAAACACAAGTTGATGCAAGTGTTGTATGTCAAAGTATAATCATTTGGTGATATATGAACAATGAATACATAATAATTACCATCAAATATGTACATCACAATTCTTATGCAGCACTAGGGCTATAATGTGCGATTTGACATACAAATGTTACAGTATACATGTACTTTCTTTTGATCCTCAAAATATATTTAACAGGCATTCTGAAAGTACTGACAAAATAATTCATGCCCCCTACCATCCCAAACATTTTTTTTATCTAATACGTTCAAGGACCACAACTCTGTGAACAAGAGTACTGGTGAGGAGTTTGATGGAAAACCATATCTATATTAATGTTGCGGGTATGATTCAATTCTAATTATGTTAAATTTTTGCAATGGGATGGATGAACAGTTTGTTTTGGACTAACCACCATCACAAGTTGTTCCTACATGTGAGGTTTGATGGTCCTCTATGCATCTGTATGAAAGATATGGTCTGGACAAGAAAATGTTAACAGGTACACGGATGGACGGACGGACAGACAGACACACACCCCCCCCCCCCCATAATACAACCCATGGGCGTATAAAAATGAGTAAATCACCATGAAAATGAAACTTGGTCAGTAACAGTACATGATAAAGCTATTAAAATGTCAGCTGAATATCTTGATGCATTGTGAAAAAAAGTTGGAAAACTATATATGGATCGACGGACAGACTGGTAGGGGACTAATAACTTGAAATTCAAGTGGTCTTCTTTCTTCTTTCACTCAACCAAGTGTTGAAATAACAATTGTTGGAACACCAAATAGTTGTAGTTTAACATTTACCGTTTAACACGATTTTTAAGGCAAGTGAAACTTTATCTTAAATATGTTATCAGGCCCATAGGAACCAACAGCAGGGGGATGTTCCTCCCATCTATTTCTGGCTATTTCTGGGTGATTAAAAAAACATATCCACTTTTAGAAGTTGAATAACAAAAACACTATGCACTGTAGAACATTTAAATTTTGTACAAAACTAGTTTATGTTGTGTACTGAAGGTAAAATTTTTGTTTTGTTTTATCTGCTTCAAAAACTTGCAGACTTTTTTAATTACTCATTATAAATTATAAACTCCCTAATATATAGAGGTGTCCCCTTCACTAATTCTTCCTATGGATCTGTTTACACCTGGTGTGTCTACTGGATTTTGTGCCATTATGTATCTAAATGTTTAATTTTATCTTTGATTACAAAAACACCAATCATTTCTAGAATGTGTTAGTACAATGGGCAGCTCAGCAGGGGCAGATCTAGGAGGTGGTAACACCAGGTCTGATTCCTATCTTTGAGATGACGGGTCACATTTTCCCCAAGGTCATTTTCATAAAGTACTAATGAAAATTATTTTGACTATACTGTACATTTAAATGTAGAAGTTTTTATATCTTGTGTAAACCAGTATTCTTTAGATAACCGATGTGAAATAACTGTACACCAGGGCCCGTGCTTATAAAACTTTTAGAGTCCAGACTCAATCTCAAATGACGTCACACGCATGCACTTTGTATGGTGTTGTCATGACATTAATGTCTCACTCTATTAGTCTTGAGTCTAGACTGTAAAGTTTTATAAGCACCAGCCAGGTCAAATAATTGTAAACTGACTGGTAGATTTCAAGATTTCAAGAGATCCATGTTTAAAATCATCATGTCTCCTCCCATAAAAACCTAGACATGCCCTTAGCTAAAACAACAGAATACTATAACATAAAATGTTAAAAATATATTTATTAATTAAAAATATGATACATATTTAAAAAATAAAGATATTTGTATAATTCAAATAAAAATTTTGGGTGTAGGACAGTTGTTCTAATAATATGTCCTGCTGGATAAGTCAGCTAATCATCAACAACTTAAAATGAAGAGGCACATGTCCTACAGGACAAGTGGATATTAAGTTAAAGTTTGTTTTGTTTCATGACACAACTAGAGCACATTGATTTATTAATTATCGACTATTAGAGGTCAAACATTTGATAATTTGGTAATTTTGACATATAATCTTAAAGGAAACCCACTACATTTTACCATTAGTAGCAAGGGATTTTTTATCTGCACTTTTCTACAAACAAGAGTGCACATACCACAGCCTTTAATAGATTCCAATCAGAGAATGGGTCCACCGATGGGGTTCGATCTTATGACCCAAGCACCTCAGGAAAATGATCTAATAAAGTCATAAATACTGTTGGTAAGAATTTGGATATGATTTAAAAGTGCAACATACATAGAGCTTGACATATGACATAAAATCGGAGTGCAACAGGAAATTCATTAATCGTACACAAAAAAACACTAATTATATCATAGCTTTCACTAAAAAGAGAAATTATATATACACATAAATATAAAAGTATAAAAACATATTTAATTTCCTGTACGAATAACGTCAAATAGTTTTAAAATCACTTTTTCTCATTTCATTCATACTTCGAGTAGAAAGTTAAAAACTGGTTCTATATCCCTTGAAACATGCATCACTTCTTGTACTTCTTAACGAAGTCTTCCACACTTAGTTCTGAGTTTAGAACAGATTTTTTCACGTCTGCAGTGTGCCTTAAAGTGAAGACCAGAGTCCTCATTGTCTTTCTGTAGGTGGAGTTAATGAGTCGTTTGCAGGAGTAGAATGTTTCTCTCTCAATGGCATCAGGGAGAGGATGTGTCAGCTGAAAATTAAAAAAAAATTATAAACCTTATGACAGACTCCACGGGGAAATAATAAATAAAACATTTATGAAATGTTACTGCACTGTCTGATACTGGCTAAGTTACTCATGACGCTTCAGTTTTTGAGACGAAAACGTGAAAACTAACATTGCTAGTAGTATCAGACATTTTGTAAATGTCAAAACATTCAGAAGCAATTTATCATTAGCACAGAGTGAAATATAAGCTCATAGCTGAACGTGATGGTCAACTCATTGAGAATAGGTATGCCAGTCCATCACCAACCCACTTGAATGACCAAGGAATTGAGCCATTTTCAAAGCAGAGACTGAATTTATTTTAAAGTTAAAGTTTGTTTTGTTTAATGACACAACTAGAGATCAGGGGCTTAATTCACAAAGTTCTCTTACGGTCTGCTAGACAACAAAGCATCCTCTTTGCAAGTCTTTTATCATTGCACTGCAAGATCGCAAAGTTGCGAGAGTTTAGTGAATTAGGCCCCAGGATAGCACATACAAAGGTATTTGATACACCAGCCGTGGTGCACTGGCTGTAATGAGAAATAGCCCACTGACTGGGATCGACCTCAGACCGACCACACATCAGGCGAGTACTTTACCACTGGGCTACATCCCGCCCCCTATCATCAATATTACATCTACCTCAGTTAAAAAGATACATATTCATACATTAACTCGGGGCTCTTTGAGGTTCAGGGACTGGTTGTACAACCCCAGCACACACCACCCACCCACACACATACCCCAATCCACACCTGTAACATATATTTATTTTAAAGTTGATGTCTAACTAGTAACACCAGGTTACATAAAACCTTCTTTTTTTGCCTTGTTCATACCTCAAGGGACAAAGCATCTGACAAAAAACGCTTTCCTGCAGCTCTCATTTTTTCTGTTTTTGCATCACATTTGACCTCAATCTTCGGTCGGTCAAGATGGTCTTGGAAATGATTTTTCCACTTGACATAAACTCGCCTGGCTAATGTTGAGATTTCGTTATCAGTGTGTTTTCTATATTTATTCACAATTTTACCTACAACATTAAGAACAAAATATTAATCTTTGAATACAAGATCAAGCATATGAATTAAAAATCCGAATTAAATTTGAAGAGGAAAATTTTAAAAATTGTAGTCATAACTAAGAAACAGGCAGTCATGTCCAATTTTGTAACATTCCAGATCTGAGATGACTTTTTTTTTGGTCATTTATTAATTATTGGAAGAAAAAAAAAAAAGAGACATAAAAAATCCCCAAATCACCCAATAATGGTTAATTACATCATGATGTGTTTTACTACAAAACTAGTGCTGAATATTAGGCACGGATGCATGATTTCTGAAAGGGGGGCTCCAAATGTGATGACTGATCACTCCTTTTATACAGTGCACCTCTTACAGCTGAACAAATCATGCTCGAATTTAAAAAATGGGGAGGGGGGGTCCGGACCCCTGGACAAACACCCCTGGATCCGCTACTGAATATATTTTGTACAATACAAGCATATGTATATATTAATATCCTGGACAAAATACCTATGTTTGTATCAAGCATCACATTCCTTGGAGGTATCTTCTTACTCAGTTCTTTTAGACTCTCGATGATGACATCCTTGGACTGGTTTGGTAACTGCAGCTTACTTTTATGTCGCATAATATCTTCTATGACAACTACACCCTGTGAAATAAGCAGGAAAAAAAATATACATGTGTATATATACACACACACACAGAGAGAGAGAGAGAGAGAGAGAGAGAGAGAGAGAGAGAGAGAGAGAGAGAGAGAGAGAGAGAGAGAGAGAGTAAAAATGCACATCCTAAAATCTTAGAAATTAATGGATATATCTTTATAGAGGAGAGTAAAAGAAATGCTATTTAACTTTGTGGAAAATGATGAAATGTAGTGTCCAAATATCAAAACATTTAAAACCCATAAACACTTAGTAGGAACACTTATGATCTGTTTTTGATTTATTACGTACCCTCAAATGATTATATTATTATATAGATATATAACCACAAACATAAATAGATCATGATGAAATAAATATGCAGTATTTCCATTTTGGTATGGAATTACTTGACAGGGCCATGCTCCATGCTTGCTGTCATGGAGCTATCTTGGTATCACTGTGATCAGTCCAGGGTACATAGAACCTGCAGTGCCCTCTAACCCTCTCATGTTTATACGTCTCCCTGACAAAATATATATACGAGTATATATATATATATATATATATAGCACATGGATATACCTTTTTTTATAAACCCCTGGATCCGCCTCTGATCATTATTGATATTTTTGTGGAAAATCAATCGGATTAATGGCAAATTATGGGCCCCCTCGGTTCAACATATTTCATATGGTAGCCAGTCAATTCGTACCATAGTCATTTCATACCCAATTTTACCATTTTGTACCCAAATCATTTCGTACCAAAGTCATTTCATACCTCAATCATTTATTGTGCAGCTTAGTTGAATAATATATAGTAAAATGTCGAATTACTGGTTTAAAAAAGAAACATTAGGCTAATGCAATTATACTGAAGCCCCACCCTTTGATAAAGAAAGAAAGAAAGAACAAGAAAAAGATGATATATTACTTTCATTTCCTCAGGTTTCCGTTCATCATTATATTAAAGGGACATTCCCGAGTTTATTGCATTATAAGATGTTTTTGACTAATAAAATATTTTTACGAATAAACTTACATATTAAAGATATTTTTTTGTTTAGAATATCAGTGTCTGTATATTCAATGTATTTCTGGTAGTCTTAATATTTGTAAGATGCCCAAACTGGATTTTGTCTTCAAATAATTTCATACGTATGAAAAAATATATTTTAGGAAATAAAATAAAATTTAACCTAGTACCAATATTAGAACGATCAGAAACAAGTTTAACATACAGACACTATGTTATGGTGAAAAATATATTTGATATGTAATTACAATCATTAAAAAGTCTCTGTTAGTCAATAACATCTTAAAAATTGCAGCAAATCAGGAATGTCGCTTTAATTACCAACGAGCACCTTGTGCTAGAATAACATATCAAGATCTTCTAAGACAAGCCGATCTCTGAAAAACCTTAATTACCCACAAAGACCGTGTGTTACAAGGTATGTTTACAAGTCAACGTTTATTCGTCAACAATAAAAATAAGAAGTGGCACACCATGACAAAAATAAGATACCGAGTACAAAATTACCATGGTACGAAATGACCAAACATTATGGTACAAGATGGTAAAAAGGTACGAAATGACTGTGGTACGAAATGACCAAAGCACTATGGTACGAAATGATCAAAGCACTATGGTACGAAATGATCATAAACTATGGTACGAAATGGATGGTACGAAATGACTTTGGTACGAAATAACTAGTAACCTTTCATATACCTGCAGAGATTCTATTGTAGTCTGCCGAAGTTGTTTATTTCTAGGGCTTGTGTCATTATTAGTTATGGACTTGACACGACTTTTAACAAGAAATTTGTCCATAATTGGTCGAACTATTTGCTAAATACCCATTATAATGTTATCAACACTGAGCCTAAATAATAAGGATCAAGGGAAGTAATGCGTAAGTCTGTAAAACTTATGTCCCTTGGCAAAGTCTGGCCAGACTATTTACTACGCGCAAATAGTTACAAATGTTGAACCGAGGAGGCCCATAATTTGTCATTAATCCGATTGATTTGCCACAAAAATATCATTTCATTTCAACTTATTTTCGTGCTTATATCCAATTAAGGTTTAAGCACGCTGTCCTGGGCATACACCTCAGCTATCTGGGCTGTCTGTCCAGGACAATGGGTTAGTTGTTTAGTGGTTAGTGAGAGAGAAGAGTGTGTAGTGGCCTTACACCTACCCATTGAGCCCTTAAGAACTCGCTCTGGGTTGGAGTCGTTACCGGGCTGCGAACCCTGTGCCTACTAGCCTGTAGTCCGATGGCTTAACCACTAAGCCACCGAGGCCGGCAAAAATATCAGTAATGATCCAGGGGTTTGTAAAACGAGGTATATCCAAGTCCGTGGTATGTGCTATCCTGTCTGTGGGATGGCGCATATAAAAGATCCCTTGCTACTAATGGAACAATATAGCGGGTATTCTTTCTAAGGTTATGTTAGAATTAGCAAGTGTATGACAGCCGATAGTCGATTTTTAATAAATCAATGTACTCCAGTGGTGTCGTAAAACAAAACAAACTTTAACTTTAAAATATACTCTCCTGAATTTAATTTATTTTTACTTTAATTTTTTTTTTAATTAAATTTGTTATTTCTTTTCTTTTTTTGGGGGGGGGGGGGGGGGGTAGACAATGTTAGAAGGAATTCGAATTTATGTTTGTCATTTAAGTCCTCGTCAGTTTCATAGTCTGTGACCGGTACCTACTAGTCGAGTCATTCTACGATTTAAATTTAAAGGGACATTCCCGAGTTTGCTGCAATGTTTAAGATGTTATCGACTAACACAGACTTTTTAACGATTGTAATTAGATATCAAGTATATTTTTCTGCATAAAATATTAGTGGCTGTATATTAAACGTGTTTCAGGTCGTTCTAATATTTGTACTAGGTTCAATTTCATTTTATTTCCTAAAAAAGATTTTTTCGTACGTACGAAATTATTTGAAGACAAACTCCAGTTTGGGCTTCTTACAAATATTGAGAGGATCAGAAACACATAGAATATACAGACACTGATATTCTAAACAAGAAAATATATTTAATATGTAAATTTAATAGTAGAAATATTGTATTAGTCGGAAACATCTTACAATGCAGCAAAGTCGGGAATGTCCCTTTAACAAAAAAGTTTGTTTTATTTAACGACGCCGCTAGAGCACATTGATTTTTTATCTTATCATCGGCTATTGGACGTCAAACATATGGTCATTCTGACACTGTTTTTAGAGGAAACCCGCTGTCGCCACATATGCTACTCTTTTTACGACAGGCAGCAAGGGATCTTTTATTTGCGCTTCCCACAGGCAGGATAGCACAAACCATGGCCTTTGTTGAACCAGTTATGGATCACTGGTCGGTGCAAGTGGTTTACACCTACCCATTGAGCCTTGCGGAGCACTCACTCAGGGTTTGGAGTCGGTATCTCAATTAAAAATCCCATGCCTCGACTGGGATCCGAACCCAGTACCTACCAGCCTGTAGACCGATGGCCTGCCACGACGCCACCGAGGCCGGTGTCCCTTTAACAAATGCAGTGCATGTTCTTAAATAGCATAGGCCTACTAAACGGCAAATTAACGAAAATCTGTTACAATATAATTAATTACGCCTCTTTGCGGTGGTAAGGGCGCTAACAATCTAATTAAAATTAGCTCCACTATTACATGTGGAGCTAATTTTAATTAGATTGGAGCGCTAATGGGTTGAATGTGAAGAAGGCGGGGGTGCTGAGTGGAGTGGAGTGGGAGAAAGCGGCGATAAGGGCAATGGGCTGGTTGATACTGGGTTTGCATCCCTGTACCGGCTGCCAGCCAGTGAATTTTGACGACTCAATGGGTGGGTGTAAGGCCACTATACCGACTTCACTCTCACTAACCACTATAATCTATTGTCCTGCCAGCCAGGGTATATACGAGTACTCATGTACTCGGGCACGGGTCGAGTCTAGCAAGACTCTAATCCGTTCACAGGACTCGAGTACCCGTTTAAGGAAGAGAAATTTCATTTAATTATATTGTTTACGTCATTGCCATATGCTCGTTACCGGTTACAGTACAAGGTTATGAGACATGGAGGGAAAACAAAAGTCGAATGTGTGGAATACAATGATTTTGCATCCATATTCAGCGCTGGCATTAAGATGAATAATGCTTGTTTATGTTATTCCTTAGTTTTATTACCATCTACTGCAAGTGTCGAGTACTCAAGTCCAATATTCTGGACTCGTGGAGGCCCTACTGGGCCCTGGGCCACGTTTTACGAAGCATAAAGCTGTGCACTTAAGGTGAACTTAGGGCTAAGATCGCTTTGTAAAATGGAACCCAGATAGCGGAGTACAGCGTGCTTCACGGTGCTTGAATAGTTGGTAGGCCTACTGGGTTTGCACCAATACAGTACGCCACGCGGGGCCTGTAGCACAAATAACAGCGAGGACCCATTCCCAGGATATATATTTTGCAACCCCCTCGGTGAGAGGGGGGAAATGACATGGGGAAAATAAATGTACACATCACCGCAGGGCCTCCTGGGGCGCGGGGCCTGTAGCACGTGCTACATGTGCTACTCGGATAAACTGTTTCTGAGATAATCACAAAAATATGTATAAATTAATTGAATTAAATAAAAAAGGAAGAACAAAAGTGGATAATGAAGTGGCGTCAGTGTGTTTCTTTTCTCATCTCTGCGATCATTAAATTATAACCAAATTTAAAGTTTGTTGTGTTTAACGACACGACTAGAACAAATTGATTTATTAATCATCGGCTATTGGATGTCAAACATTTGTTAAGTTTGACATATAGTCATATACATTTTCCATTAGTAGCAAGGTATCTTAAATATGCACCATCCCATAGACAGGATAACACATCCCACGGCCTTTGGTATACTAGTCGTAATCCAATGGACCCACCAACGAGGATCGACTCCAGATTCACCGCGCATCAAGCGAGCGCTTTACCACTGGGCTACGTCCCGCCCCAGAGACAAATAGAGAGAGAGATAGGCAGACAGACAGACAGACAGACAGACAGACAGAATTTTCAAAACCAAGGACTGGATCAATATAAATAATAATTGAAAAGATAATGTTGAAACATGGTGTAGAACAACCAAAGGTATCCATACATAATCAAGTCTAAAGTTTATTTTGTATTTGTGCAAAAATAATTAAAAGGAAACTATTAGACTAACCCAGGGTTAATTTAACTAGGCTTTGAACAACTGGGCCCCAATTTGAAAATCAGTTTCAGACTTCAATCAGTGCATACATTCAAATCTACACTGATCTCCAAAATAAGGAATGACATCAACTGTCCAATAGTTAATTTTCACTTTACATTGAACAGTATTATATACTTCTGAGATACCTTAGACTAATAGAAAATACAAATTATATGCTCATTTCAAACAACGCTGTATCATTTTAGCAGTTTATTCATGGGGCATATAAATATATATTGTAACATTCAAGGACTAATGAAACTTTAATATAAACATTTAGAGGTGCATCCCTGATTAAAATGATATCTGCTCGTGATGCTAGAATATATACCATACTTTGACAGTATTCATGCTTTTATATCCTTTTGTCGATTTTTGATTTTTTTTGTTGTTGTTGTTGTCTGTTTGCATATTTATTAGGACCCTGTTGTTTAGACGAAAACAATATTCAGTGTCGTTATATGGAACATTTTAAATCCGCTATACTGAATGAATGAATTCATGTTTAACGACACTCCAGTACAAAAATACACCTCGGCTATTGGGTGTCACAAAAGGTAAGTACGTGTATATGAAAATATTATTTATATAAAACCACAGTGCAAGGAAATCTGCTATACCATCAAGTTATGTGTTCAGAGCAAATAATAATAATAATAATATTAAAAAATAAAATAAAAATAAAAATATAAAATAGTGACATTACCTTAGCAGTTTAATCCCCATTTGCAGTATGTACTGGTTACTCAATGTACAGAAATTTGGTGAAAGTGCTTACAAATATAAATTATTAAAAATAATAACAAAAACGCCAGTTTATCTTTGTCATTTGAATTTTTTTTTTTTTAAACTATGCACCTTCTCAAAAATCAAATTCGAGCATTATTGCCCATTTTAAACCAACCTATTCCTATAGGTCTTAATTATGAATGACAAAATAAATTTTAAAAACATAATAAATAAATAAATAAATAAATAAATAAATAAAATACTGATAAATAAAATAATAAAAAAGATTATACACTGTATATAGTTAACCTGGTTATACCAGACCTATTTAACAAAGCATAAAACAATAAATAGGCTTAAGCTAAATTATAAAATAACATGGAAGAATGTTTTGTTTTCGTTAGTAAAAAATTGTTATAAAATACAAAACAATCTTGCTTGGCCACTTATTCTGCAATATTTGAAAATAACTGATAATTTCTTTAGAATAGTCATATATACTATTACATCATCTTTGTATTTTTAAAGTTTATTTTGGCACACATTTGTTGTTAGAGTGTTAGCACCTTTTGACAGTAGGCTTAATACAATTATCCTTGGTTATTGAAACAGTGGTACTATTATCCTTTGCGCTTTTTGAAGCTGTAAATACACTATCCTTTGCGCATTTTGAAATGGTAAGAACATTATCCTTCTCATATTTGGATACAATAATACCATCATCCTTCTTGGTGGTTGAAACAGTAGTACTATTATCCTTTTCGACTTTGGAAATAGTAGACTTAGTACAATTATCTGTGCTTTTTGAAACAGTAGTACATGTACTATCATCCTTGCTTTTTGAAACAGTAGTACCATTAAATTTATCCTTCAAATATTTTGAAAAAGAAGTAGTAGCATTATCTTTCTTGCATTTTGAATCAATATCATTGCCTTTCGTGACTTCTGAAACAGTAGTATCATTATCCTTTGCGACTTTGGAAATAGTAGGCTTAGTACAACTATCCGTGCTTTTTGAAACAGTAGTACATGTACCATCATTCTTGCTTTTTGAAACAGTAGTACCATTAAATTTATCCTTCAAATATTTTGAAAAAGTAGTAGCATTATCCTTCTTGCATTTTGAATCAATATCATTGCCTTTCACGACTTCTGAAACAGTAGTATCATTATCCTTTGCGACTTTGGAAATAGTAGGCTTAGTACAACTATCCGTGCTTTTTGAAACAGTAGTACATGTACCATCATCCTTGCTTTTTGAAATAGTAGTACCATTAAATTTATCCTTCAAATATTTTGAAAAAGTAGTAGCATTATCCTTCTTGCATTTTGAATCAATATCATTGCCTTTCGCGACTTTTGTAACAGTAGTATCATTATCCTTTTTGACTTTGGAAATAGTAGGCTTAGTACTATTATCCTTTGTGCTTTTTGAAACAATAGTACTATTATCCTTTGTGCTTTTTGAAGCAGTAGATTCACTATTATCCTTTGTGCTTTTTGCAGCAGTAGATTCACTATTCTTCGCACATTTTGAAATAGTAAGAACATTATCCTTCTCATATTTTGATACAATAGTACCATTATCCTTCTTGCTTTTTGAAACAGTAGTACATTTACTATCATCCTTCTTGCTTTTTGAAACAGTAGTACCATTAAATTTATCCTTGAAATATTTTGAAAGAGTGTTAGTATTATCCTTCTTGCATTTTGAATAAATATCATTGTCCTTCGCGACTTTTGAAACAGTAGTCTCCGTATCCTCTGTAAGACATTTACAAGTTTTTTTCTTTTTTGGTTTGCAGCTGGTTTCCAAAAGCAGACTACAAACCAGAACAGTTGCTATGGACACAACTGCTCCAGCACCAAGCACGATCCGCATTGCTCTGAACCAAGGGGGATAACCACGGTGACTAGCGTCAAAATACGTAGATCCCGCCAGACCACCTATTATGACAAGCATCGAGAGTGATGTCGGCAGCACGAGTGCGCTTCCGGCTACAAGTGTGGGCACGCCGCTGTGTGCGACATTAATCCAGTCCACACTACCGTTCTTGGAGAGCAGAAGACCCCATCGGCTTCCACCGTGAAATGCCAGGAGAGCGGCCCCACAGGCCAACTGGAGGAAGGCCAACGATGGACAGTACACACCACCCATCACCATGTACGCTGACGGCAGCATGATCGGAGCCAGTACGGCTGCGCCTAATGCCAGTGCTGGCTTTGGTGCCGAGGTCAGATGCCTCAAATCATCCTTTATGTTCAGAGCCACTGCGCGTACATCTTCAGTGGAAATCTGCCTTTCAAAGATGGCTCTAAATGGAACAGCTGCTGAAGGCGGCGGTACACCACCATTCATGACTTTATTGTATTGGGCGTATTTCCATCTCTGGTCAGTTGATGAGAAGCATTTGACGTAATGTTCTAAAATGGACGGAACTTTCAATAAATTTGGATTCGGTTTTGGCTGGAGTGAAACGACTATAGATTTGTTGAAACGGCAGATGAAATTGGTACTTGGCACTCGAATCATTTCGAAGGGTAGTATCTGCAATAAAATGTAAGAACAGAAATTGATGAATATTGATCAAACAATTCAATATACACATGCGTAAATATACACGTGTGAGTGTGTGTGCACGCATAGACGTATGGGCTCCCATTTTTGTAATAAGGCTGTTTTTGCACGAATTAAACAAAACTGCCCGAATTTGGATAACAACATTTATTCATATTAGCATTACGGTACTGCCAAATAGCTACACAGGGTTGCAAATGAATCACTATGCATTTTAAATGGATTACAACTAATAGTGTGGGTAATATGATGGAAATACATGGTGAAAAGGTTTCAGGCCATCTCATTTTGCACGAATGTGAACATTTGCTCCAGCACTGGGAGAATAATAAACACGCCGTCAAGGTTAGCATGAATATATGACCGTAGGAACGGGGTGGGGGAGGTTCGAGGAAACCTGTGACCCCCAGTTGACAAAAATGTAAGTGGGTTTTTTCCTACTCCATATAAATAATGATTACAAAATGGTTTGTGCCCGCCCCCCCCCCCCCCCCCCCCCCCCGAAGTATGTCGGAAACTAATTGCAATATAAAATTCGTTTCAAGACGAAAAAATAAACCGTGATGGTATAGCCATAAAATCTTTTTATACTAGTATACAATCCAAAGTTTATTACTGCACTTTCCCCCCTGTTTTTTCAATGCTGAAATAGACCAACAAGTTCGCCTATTGCATAAATAGTCTCGCCCGATATTTTTAGAATTTGTATGCTTCCGAATAACGCTATAAAAGGCGAAGTGTAATTGGTCGATATTTAAATTGTTATTTATAGATGAAATGTCACCTGGACATGGGAGTACACGCAATGCTGTTAGATCTACTGGCTAGACCCAGTAGAGCTAATTTTAATCAGATTGGCAGAAATGATGCTTTGTTGTCTAACAGAGCCTAAGAGACCTTTGTGAATTAGGTCCCAGATCAGGAAATGTCGATGATTAACTGGTCACGGTAGGACAAGAAGCAGGAATTTTAGCAGGCTCGGTTGGTTTAGACTGCCGACCGAAGTTTATATGCTCCACAAGTAAATATATATTGAGAAAAGACACAAATTATACACATACACGCACACACACGCCTCTGCACAGCAGTTTTAAGCGGCCTCAGTGGTGTTGTGGTTAAGCTGTTTGGCATAAGGCTGGTAGGTACTGGGTTCGCAGCCCGATACCGGCTCCCATCCAGAGCGAGTTTTAACGACTCAGTGGGCAGGTGTAAGACCACTACACCCTCTTCTCTCTCACTAACCATTAACAACTAACAAACTAACCCACTGGACAGACAGTTCCAAATAGCTGATGGGTGTCCAGGACAGCGTGCTTGAGTTAAAAAAAAAAATCCGCTTTTTGTTTTTTTCCTTTTCAAAAGATCAGTATTTTACCCCTAACACCAATAAAGAGTCTAAGGGTCATTTTCCAAGTGTTCGGGGTATTTTGTTTTTGGAAAATGGACGCATTAAATGAAAATCAATTCATGGTTTTAAGTAGCAGCGTATCTTTATCGACAAAAACCGCGCGTGCTCAAAGAAAACGGCCTTAACGCAACAAGGGGCAATCTAACCTAGATCTACGATTGCTAAAATGCTCATTATTAGGGCCGTTGTGGTGCGGTTAGAAAATAAATCTAATTGCCTTGAGTTGGCTGCATTGGCGTAGCTAGGACTTTATATGGAGATGAGCATCCAAACTTTCTATAAGTTGTATTATGGGTCTACATGCAAATATAAAATATGGTGGGGGAGAAAAGTGGGGTGAATGCCCCCCCCCCCCCCACCATACACACACACACACCAGTGGAGCTGAGGAAGTTAAGCTTGGATTTCGCAGCTCTGACATGGTGTAACGTTACATCTCAAATAGTAGCATTTACTTAAAAACACATCGACGTTTACTGTAAACGAAACAAACTGAAACTAGAATTAAATCTAAACAGTCGAATATGTAATTAAGGTGTGAAGATTAATTACATTTTATAACTAAATGTTCTCCTTACAATTAAAAACATAAAATAAATAAATAAATAAATAGAGACTTGGTATATGTACATTTATATCAAAAACTTAGTCAACAACGTCCATTATTTATAAAACCCTTGATTAATTTTTCTTTCTTGATTGTCCTGCAGACCTGTCTCCTATAGTTGGTCAGTTTTGCACGGAAATGTCTTTAGACGCTTGGAGTGAGATAAAAAAAAAAAAAAAAAAAAAAAAATGTTTTAAAGGGACCCTAGATTTTAAACACTAAGGCATATTTTTTACTATTAGAGCCGTTTTTGATAACTGAAATCATACTTTACTTAGATTTTATTCTTTAGATTATCCATTTCCGTATATTCGAAGTGCTTTTGGCCATCCTGGTGTTTTTAATATCCCAAAATTCATATCTCATATGTTTAAAAACGCACGTACGTCTAAGAAGTAACAGTTATGGAGTCGAATTTTAGTCTATTTTTAGAGGGTATTTCACCATTTCACTCATGTTTCACTCAATTGTAACTTTATCCACATGTGTTACAGGTTTGCAGATTAACTAAATTTAGTGTTAATTTTCATGGGCTGAAACTAGGGCATGTCCCTTTAACATTACCCCATCCAAACCTGATATATATGCTGGTTTAAAACGGCCTAGGGAGCACTGACAGTTTATTACATTGTTCTATATATAATTTTCATCACAATTTATCACTGGTCATGAGCAAAATTAGTTTTAATGTGGACTTATTAAATGTTCTTCAATAAAACAAAAATAAAATGTTTTTTTCATGAAACACAAATATTAAAATATAATCATTTTCATACTGTGGAATTTACTACAAGTTATTTATTTCGAAGCCGATTGTTTTCTAAATTCCACACCAAAATGTTTAAAAATGTGTTATTTCCAAAACACTTTTACTTTTTTTCTTACGTCAAAACAAACTGAAATTATTTACAGAAGAAATTTTTTGTAGGATGGGCCTATTGTCCGAACCAAATTGTTAACAACCACGAAAAATTACTCTTCTACCTTTAATTGATGTTAGATTTCCTCCAAAGTTTGTCCAGACACAAATCTTGAAAAAACCATTACAATGATACAGATTCCACATATCAGATGATAACCATGTCACCTATATCGACTTCGCTGAGAGCGCATAGGGAAAAAAGCATGTAATTTTGTATCAGCTGCCATTTTGACTTTTTATGGAATATTCTTCAAGAGGGGTGAAAGGATAGGACTTAATCTAACAACTTCATAACATGTTATGATATAAAAGCAAACATGATGATGTCATATTATTTTATTATTATTATTATTATTATTATTATTATTATTTTAATGATACCACTAGAGATCATCGATTTCATAATAAAGGTGTCACATACTTTGGAGGCTTTCACCCCTCTTGAAGAGTATTCCATAAACAAGCAACATGGCAGACGGCAGAAAACTGCATGTATTTTTCCCTATGCAATCTCAGCAAAGACAATATCGGCGACATCGTTGCAGTCTCGTGTGTGGAATCTGTATATTTGTAGTGGGTTTTTTGCGATTTGTGTCTGGACAAACTTTGGAGGAAATCTAACGGCAATTAAAGGTAGGAGAGTAATTTTTGGTAGTTGTTCTCTTTCTATAATCTGTCTAAAACATTTATAAAGAATAAGAATAATTTATTTGCATAACACCCGAATATGGGCAGAGCAAAAATAACAATATAATATACATTTATCTGCAGTAACAGTAACATAAATATACATTAATTAAATTTGCATAACACCCGAATATGGGCAGAGCAAAAATAACAATATAATATACATTTATCTGCAGTAACAGTAACATAAATATACATTAATTAAATATATTCGTTATTTTACAAGATTTTAGGGTACGTAAATTTTCCACTCCGTACCTTCTGATATATACAAAGTTACGAATTAAAATTAATTAATATATCTTGACTATTATTATAATTTTTTTTAAATCTCCAAAACTGTTGTTTCTATAATACAAACAGAAACGTACGTTTTATCATTTAAAATAAATAAATATATTTTTGAAAAACATAGGCACTCAAAGAAATACACACTTAGCCGTATATGATAATAATAAATATATAATGTTTGGGTATATAACAGAGAGAAAATAATTAATACCGTTACGACAAACCAGTGGCCAGAGTTTTCGTTCTTGTTCTAAAAAAATATATACGTTATCCTTTGACCTTTTACGTCAGGCAAATGTGAACCAATCACAGATATTGTTATTTTCAACGCCGGCGAAGCACCCAATCAGATTTAATGTATTATGTAGAAACCTAATTTGCATGATCTCGTTCGAGAATGCGCCGGTTGTGAGAACACGAGCGGTGCTTCGGCATTTGACGTCACAGAGAGCTAAGAGTTTCTACCCAGATGTCAGTGCGTGTCGAGAGCCAGATCCCGTACAATGTATGGACGTCCGCCATTCTGGTGGCACGGTGTACGACCCTCTGCTGGTACAAGTCACCTGAAATAGGCGTTTTTGGCCGGCCCCATGCAGTTCTCTCCACAACAAATAAAAGAGAAACTTCTAAAGGCACTTGATGAGCAGAATAATGTAAGATTATTCATGTATATTTGCTGATTTTATTTGAAACCGATCATTTTTGTGAATCGCAAGATCATGAAGATGTCCCTCTGCATTGGTTGAAGAGATGGGAAATGTTTACAAACCAATAGGGCAATGAAATATATATCGCCTGTTAATTTTGTTAATTATTTTGATCACTTTTACATAGCAGTGTTACTGGAGTTTTGTAATTTTATAAACAATGTGTTATTTGTTCATTAATAATGAGTTAAATTGTTTTTATGGTTTTGGGATAGCAAAACTTTCCCAGACAGTGTTATCAAATCGTCACATGTGATAATGATTTCATGGATGATTTATGATCATTAAATGGTATATTTATATAAATGATTATTTAAAACCCTACAGCTTGATGTCTAAGCATGGCCTGGGATTTGAACCTACCCACTAATGGATTTCTGAAATCCAAAATCATCACCTTCAGCATTATTTTTGTCAAGTATTGTAAGCCTAGGATTTGGTCATTTTTGTGATATTAACCCATTCGCAAGATATCTTACTAAAAGTGTGTTAGTTTGTAACTATCCACAACCTATTGGAAATTGTCCCATTAACCGCAAAAAGGTACAATAGGCGTAAAGGATCCTATTTAAGTAGAGGGGTGGGGAGGAGTCTGGTTTTTGCCCGAATTATATAAAAAAAAAGCCTCAATCTGTATGTCATATTTTAGTGCATGGGGCACGTTAAGTCAATATTTTTCTTAACTTGGACAGCGAGTTGCTTCCCTTTACTTAGCAAATTTAAAATGGCGGGGATATTTTTTAAGGTTGTCGTTGAAGATTTAGTTTGTTAATAATGACGCAATCGACATTCGAATCCGTGCATGTTCGAAATATAGTGGTTTATCGACACTAGTCTGGCCTGGAGCCAAGTGGTGGTTGGCCCATTTCTATGAATCAAATTGGAAACGAAGAGAACCGAATGGAACATGTTTGTTAAATTTTTACATAATAACAATAGACAGTTTTGAAGTGTTCCCAAATTTACTAATACACTAAACATTTCTATGTTAGTTTGCTGATTTTATGTTCCTAACCTTGAATTACCTGCTTTTTTTAATCATTACATGTTTCTGTTGGTTGTAGAAAATGAGTTAAGTTTAAGGTTAGGGTTAAGAAAATCATACAGTAATGATAAGAATAATTAATTTTGTTAAAAAGTTAACTTTAAAACAAAAAATTGGGGTATGGCGACATACCACTTTTACCCTCTGGCAGAAACCCTGACTATTCATATTTGTATTGCTGTCTAAACAGCTATATTATAGTGTTGCAAATTAATCCCTACTAAAAATTTTTTTTAGAAGAATTACAACTAGTATTATAGGTAGTCTAGAATGATGGAAATACATGGTTATCATTTTTTTCTTCTAAATTTGATAATTTCCTCCAACACTACCAATTGTGTTACATTTTAGGGTGGGCAAGATGTGCATTTTATGATTGTTACAGGGTCAGGCTCTAATCTTGCCGGTGAAATGAGCAATTTTTTTTTGCTGAGAGTCCACTCAAGTCGCCGAGTTATTAGCAGTAGTGAGAAGCGAAGTCGCCATAATATTCTGGACCTAATAATTAATCCGATTTCAAAAACAAAATCACACAACTGACATCAAGACCCCCGACTTGTTTATTGTCATAGCTCACTTGTCACCATATAGCGAACAGTGTTTTTTCTTTGGCGCTAGACTGTAAAAGTGAACCGCCCTATTCTATTAACAGAAAATGTTTTCTGCACCTACGCACTAATGTATGATTGTCAAATTTTTTATAAAAATCAACCAACAAATCTTAATACTAATGCCAGTTTATGTTGTGAAAAGATTAAATAACTGTTGTAGTCAAATGTTGATATTCTTCAGATACACTGGTAAACTGGGCTATTGTTTTTCAAGGTGACGCGTGTCATGTCACATGCTGTGACCATTCAAGCATTGTTAATCCTCGACCACATTCATTTCAGTAATGCCAAACAGGGATAACTCTGGCAGTCACCAAATTCGCCAATTACAAATTTAAAAAACAATTGGCAAATTTTATTTTAAGTTGGCGAAATAATTTTATACATTTTATTAGAAAATAACTGTTTTTTTTGTCATCTTCGAAGTTTTAATAGATAATTTGGCGTAACTTTGTGTTAATCCAGAGCCAGTCCTGTGGCAGAAAATACTAATTAATACTTTATTTTAACATAACAGCACAGTATGAAGTACTTAATAACATCACATTTTCAATAAAACATACAGCTGTTTTGTTTAAATTTTATTACCGGAAGTAGTATTTTATATGGAAACATTATGATTTCAGAAGTTTTCTGATTGAACGTGGAAACTGGAAAAATGCAAAGAAATGTACCGATAAATGTTCATTTCGCCTATTTTTATTAAATTTCTCCCCTTTGTTCTGGTAAGAGAGAAGTGCCTTCTCCTACTTTTTCATTTCAGATTAGATACTACTTAGATTAGGGTCTAAGGGTACAGCCCTCTACATTGTGACCAATTTTTTTCATTTGGCGACTAAAACATTTCATATTATCTATATAAAAAATACAAATAGGCTCCATCTGGCTGCTAGATGAAAAAGTTAACGCAGAGGCCTGGGGTATGATTTTGGAATGTCCAAAATGTAATGTTTGTAAAACAACCAAAAAGTTAGTTTTGATAATAATTTAATTGACTGGTTCTCCGGTATGTATAATATGCGGCCAAACCAATACGTAGGTTGGTTGTTTTTAGAAATTTTGAAGCCAACCACTCTTAAAATAAAAGTAGTCTGACATCTTTTAGGCCGATTGGAATTCATTGGGAACTATTATTAAAATCAAACCAATCGAGCAAACTTCAAACAAAAGCCTAGACCCAGTGGTTTTCCGTTAAAAAAAAAACTATTTTCTGTTTCATGTTTTTGTAAATTCCATTTCAGAATACAACGTGTAGGCCCAATTAACAATTTAAATAACACAAGCTGTGACAAATTAACATAACAGGCAGATGACGCTGTTTACTTTTTACTTTTTCATAATTCTTGACAAAATATTAAATTTTTAAGTTTTAAAAGATGAAAAAATTTAAAAAGTACCTTTTGTCAAATATATTATATAAAAAAAATACCGTTGGGTCTGTTTTATTTACTTTGTACGAAACCAAAACCAGGATCCGAAAATTGACTGGTGTCGACATACATCGCTATTTGTTAAATCAAAGTAGGCCTTCATATTAGTAGTGAAAAATCGGAGCAAAGGTTATAGTTATAACAACTACATAAAGCATATTTGTCCAACAATTAAGTGCATTGTTTTATTCAATGGGGCTTAGTGTTCAGTGATGTGAGATTTCCCGAGTTTTCGTGGAATTCCGCGTTTTCATGACCCAAATTCCGCATTTTTATATTTTTTCCCGTGAATAAATAAAAATATAAATTTAGCGGTTTTGTCCGACTTTTAAGCTTTTTACCAGTATTTCCGTCTTTTAATCATCACGGAAGTCATTCGACTTATCTCCCTTCCTGCACCGAACAGTAACGAGGTTTGCCGAGGTTTTCTGTTGTTAGGCGACATTTCATTGGTTCGTTTTCACCAACCGTGTATGGCGTTAGACAGTTAGCCCACATTTTGTGAAGCGGCAATGGCAACACAGCGCAAAGATATCGTGAAGAAATGGAATGGCTAGAGAAACAGGTGGACAGTGTTCAGTTCGAAAGTGTTTTTAAGAAACTCTCGGCAAGTGGAAAAGCCTATTGCAAAATTTGTCAGAAGGAAATCAAATACGCCAACCGGGGTCTTAACACAGTGATTTAACACACTTCATAAATTTGTTGTCAGTACCATTACATGACCATTTTTGTGATCTAAATAGGAAAAATAGCTCCTTCAGGGGGGCAACGGGACATTGACCCTGGACCCTAGTCGGGGCGTGTTGTCCCCAGACACCACCGAACAATTTTCAGAGTTTTTGACGTTTGGTCACTCACATCCCTGAGTGTTAACAAAACGTAAAAATCAGTCTTCCATGACAAACGTTAGCGACAAACCGCTGACTGAACTTACTCCTGGAGAGAAAAGACAAGAAAAACCTGTCCCGTCTGCGCAGGCGCAACAGACTAAGCAGTGAACCAGTCCCAAGTTCAGCCAGCAAACGTTTCACTAATGTTCACAAAGTATTTGGTTTATGTTTTTCCGCTCGGTCTGGCTGAATGTAGCACAGGTAAATACGACACTACGCGTTTGCCAATAGTACTGCACACATGTCAATCGTCAGTTTTACAGTGTATGGCAATAGTAAAATGGTATTAATTTTTTAAACTTCGAAAAATCGTAATTCCGTTTCACAATGGGAATTCCGTCCATTTTTCGCGATCGCGGCAAATCACTGGGTCTAAAAGCCCTATGTGGTTGTTGAAAATAGCTCCACTGTTGGTTTTAGATCATTGCATAAATTCTGTTTACAGTTCTACGTTTGTACGTCTATGCACTAATTTCTGGCCACGCCAGGTCAGCAAGTATTGGAATCCATTCGGAGCTGAATGTGTCACTCGTTTGGAATTCTGATTTGGCCTATTCTGATTTTGGAATTGTCCGAATGCAGTGTTTCCCCCAGGATAGTTAAATAGTTAAATATAGGCTCAGCCCCAGTAGTGGACGAAAATGCTCGGTTGGTGGGTGTTTGGGGGGTGTAATTGTTTTTGAAAATTCAGTTAAGATTAAATGCATTCTGGAGTACATTTGGGTGTAATGTACACTTACAGAGAGATTTATTTCAATAATAATGTTTATAATGTCAAAACTTTGATCAGTTGTTTGCAACCCATGCAATTAAGAAACTGACCACGGCAACAACAAAAATGTCGTAGAAAAATAATATCCACAGCATTTTTCACAGCGATTTACCTTAACATGTTTCCAAATCTGAGTAAGTTATTTGTTTTGTTTGCCAAAATCATGCAACAGTTAATGCGAATGACACGTGCATAATCAGTAACAATGAGGTTGTAATTTATAACGGGATGACAAGTTATCATATACAGCGTAGTCAGTCCGCAGTGATGTGCCAGTTAGATTTTTACATTTTAATTATATTATATCAAAGTGTCAGAATATGTTTAATGTGACATAGAATTAAATTAGTTTTCTTTAATAACGGCATATTTTATATTAGGAAATCAGTCCCAAACCCAAGTAAATTGGTAAAATTTGTTTTTATGGGGATTAGGCCACTCTGCATCACAAAAGGGTAGTATATTTTGTCAATAGCAATGACAGAGAAAATTTCATTGAACTATTGGAAAATATGTGTATATCTCTATATCAGGCCTCCCAGACCTATATTTCCTCTTTTTTATTTATTTATAGGATCCTATAAAACTCCTACATTGAGATTCATTTCCTATATTTCCCATATTTGACTCAATTGCTTTGCCAAAATGCCGATGAATAAAATGTTACTGAGTTATATTGGCAGTGAAAGGTAGCCAGCCTGTCAGAAATTCAGAAGATGCTTTGAATGTGGGAGATCTGTATCAAGTGCCAATCAAGATCCTGCTCACCTCATGAGGCAGGGGTGCACAAATCAGTTGTCCAGATGCCCGGTACAACCAAAATATGTTGCGGGCAACCATTCTTTATCACACAGTTGCCCGATAAGCAACCAAGAAAATCATAAAATAAAATGAAAAACAAAACTTCACGACACTCGGACAGTCACGGGTGATTCAAAAGTATTGGCACTGACAGCTTGACCGACAGGCGATATAAATATCCACCCTAATGCTGCCGTCCACTGTGCATGATTTTGGCAGGAGGTGTTTGGAAAAGCCATATGCCAGATATTTCATCCCCAAACTAGCTGGTTCCTACCAATTCTTGCTACAAAATATTTCCTATTCATCCTAAAAACCTTGTTGATGCATCCCAATACTGACGACTTGTGCTTACCAAGCTTTAGTCTAATTAAAAATGAAATATTTCTTAAATGTTGTCATTATTAACTTTACTTCAAAACAAGTTCTGCATTTTGTAAAACGTGTTTTTCATGTTTTAAGTCAAGAGTGACAAATATTTTGAAAAGTCACTAGCCACAGGGCTAGTGGGTTTGTGAAAACCACTAGCCCACCAAGATAAAGCACTAGCACAAATTCCTGATCAATTATAACTGGATTTTTAGATATATTTTGTAACATTACACATTTATGAGTATAACAGTAAAATAAAACAAACACTTAAATCATGTTGTAACGTTCAGTTTAAAACACACAAGCAAAAGCATAAAATACACAATATAAACTGTCATGAAATTTGTCCAAAAAGGTTACTAATCAAGTTCCACCAACTCTTCCACATGGCCACCACAGGAATCCAGAACAGGCAGATTGTGTCCATTAAGTTCTTCATATTTTCATGAATTAAATATTATTTTTGCTAATTGGTTTAGTAATATCGTCAATATAAAATATGTATTTGGTGGTGAAATAATAATTTGGGGACAAACTAGTTGTACTAAGTAGGGTCGATTTGACATGAGACAAAATGTTTGATATCACTGAAAATGCCGATCAGGCCTGC
The DNA here is from genome assembly GCF_016097555.1 of Gigantopelta aegis. Lineage (NCBI taxonomy): Eukaryota > Metazoa > Mollusca > Gastropoda > Neomphalida > Peltospiridae > Gigantopelta > Gigantopelta aegis. The sequence continues at coordinate 82,450,480 of NC_054704.1, read as the reverse complement.
TACTCGTGATTGTCTCATGCACACTGTTTTACAGAGTATTCCCGTGCTTTCTCACTCAAGGAGCCATTCAACAATTAAGCAATTCCTGCAGTTGTGTGTCATTGGAATTGTTATTGAATTGTGGGGGTTGTTTGTTAAGAATATTTTGTAATATTACTCATGTTTAATGTGTTCGATCTCCTACACGGGTTAAGCAGTTGTTAAAAAAATTGCGCTGAATATTGTTGGCTAAAGTATGTCACAATCTTTTTTGGAATGGATGATGCAGCCGTTGAAACGAATATTTTATAATTTTAGAGTTAACTTAATGAAAATAGCTTGTGACAGCCCTCCACATGACTAGTTCAATGCAGACAGATACGTTTCAGGATGGTGGCTATCGGCAAAGGGCACAAGACATGTGAAAGGCCACAAACTACACCAACAACAACCATCCAGTTCATCAAAGTATTATGACTGACAGCCCAAGCGAAGATGAGCTGTAGATAAATAATGTTTAAAAAGGAATAAAATTAAACTGATAAGTAATGATAATATATTTAAAAACATTTTAATTTAAATTTCAGTTTGATTTTAGTGACAGTTCGAAATTATATTCATAAAACATTTACGAAATATGTGGGCAACCAAGAGATGTTTGGCAAACAAACTTTAACATTTGTGCACCCCTGTGAGGCAGGAATGTATTAATGATACAAGATGCACCAACTTTTAAAGTTTCCTGTATATCAGCATGGACTGCTGGCAAGCCTTGGTATATATTTGTTGAGGTAGTAGATGGTATCTTGTGTACATACGCAAGGTAAGAACATATCAATTATCATTAGTAATCTGTGTAAAATGCCTATAATCATGATAATCTGTCCAAATGTTCGTATATTTCACCTCAAAATTCCTATAAAACTCCTATATTTTGGTATGCAAATTCCTATATTTTCTATATTTTAATAGTGGCTGGGAGGCCTGTTATATGTATATCTATAAGTATCTCATCATCAGGCTGACTGAAGCACTTCAAGAAGTGTATGTTGAACAGTTTACAGAAAATAAAACATGTACTGTAGCCACGGTTCAACAATGAATAGCTGTAAATTGGAAATAAAACTCATTTTGATTTGAAATGAAACGCATGTCACATGGAAATGCCCACTTGGGATGGTGGTATGTCACATACATATACTAGGTTACTGTGATAAAAAAAAATCAAATAGATGTGTGAAACTACCGTCCTCGGTGGTGTCGTGGTTAGGCCATCGGTCTACAGGTTGGTAGGTACTGGGTTCGGATCCAAGTCTATGCATGGGATTTTTTATCCAAATACCGACTCCAAACCCTGAGTGAGTGCAAGGCTCAATGGGTAGGTGTAAAACACTTGCACCAACCAGTGATCCATAACTGGTTCAACAAAGGCCATGGTTTGTGCTATCCTGCCTGTGGGAAGCGCAAATAAAAGATCCCTTGCTGCCTGTCATAAAAGAGTAGCCTATGTGGCAACATCAGGTTTCCTCTAAAAACAGTGTCAGAATGATCATATGTTTGACGTCCAATAGCCAATGATAAGATAAAAAATCAATGTGCTCTAGTGGCATTGTTAAATAAAACAAACTTTACTTTACTTCTGAATCATATCTGTAACATATTCATTAATATCTATATTTTTTCATTAAACTCCTGACAGGCGTATCATGTACCTCACCGGTACTCTTCTTTTTTTTAAACGGATGTTCCATAATTACTCGTCATATAGTTGTAATATTTTAATATTTATACAACAGTTGAGGTGGACTTGACAGAGAAAAACTGTAAGACAGTGTTTTAATGTTTCAAAAATGGTTGCTTGTAAGATAAATTGTGTTCAAGATTTTTCAATTGTCTCTAAGCATTCAGTTTAACTAAGAAAATTACCAATCTGCTTACTATATATCATCTTGGTGCTCACAAAACAATTGTGTGTCTATTATCAGTGGTCGGTTTTTACAGTCTTTTGATGATGAATTAATATTTTGTTGGTCAACTTAATTTTTTGACACCATCCTCCGGATAATCAAACCAAAATCCTTAAAATGACGACTAATTATTTTCTGAAATACTGGAACTTGAATTAAAATACAAAAATGGTGGTGGCTATTTTCAAGCTAAATTTAACACCTAACATGGTTAGCAAAATTATAATTTCAAGTGAATCGGAGGCCAAAGTGCATGGGCAACCCTACTTATTTGTGAATTGAGATCCTTGTTCCAGTAAAATTTGACCTGCAGAGGTTTTTTTTGTTTTTAAGGCATTTAAGGAAAACTGCCAAAATGCACATTTTCTAACAAATTTGTTGCATGATACTGGTAGTTTGTAATAATACTTATAAATTGTTATTTAAATCATTAATTTTAACAACATTCCATTACAGGAACACCTTATGGATGAAGCTGTATTTTTAAAAAACATATTTAAATAAATAATGGAAAAAATATCAACTGGCCCTTTATTATGTGGTAAAGACCTTGACCTATGATAATGTATAGGACTGCTGTAGAAATTGCTGTTAGTGCCACCATTAATATGGAGTCCTGCCTTTTAATAAGTCATGGGATTTGCTTGGTAAATGTATGAACCCTGAACTAACAATGTGTTGACTGTTACTTAAATGTTTCAAAATCACTTGCATTATTCTGTTATAAATTTCTTTTATCTTTAAGATATATGGGTAAATGATGTAATTATATTATTTAAAACCAATCTTTAGTAAATATTACTATTAGATTATTATTGCTAACATTTTTATTTTTATTTTAGGTGCTTGATGTTAAAAGCGTGTTGGAGGTCATCTCCATCTTGGAGAGCTACCCCATTACAAAGGAAGCATTGGAGGTGAGTAAACATACAGATATATATATTTTTTATTTCATGTTCCATTCTTATTGGTATCAGCAATAAGGCTAGTTTTAAGAAATGGTTATGAACAGTGTTGATAAGAATTTTAAGTAAAGCATTGTTTTAAATAAGAGATTGGTGTTAAAAGATTTATAAAGTGAACAGGGCTCGACCTTAGTGGTAGCCCAGGGTGTTTTGACTACCAAATGTTTGCTCGGGCTACCAGATGCCTAAACCTGGTAGTCCACCAGGCTATTATATATTTGTTTTACGCGTCCAGTTACTTCACAATCAACATGTACAAGAGTATATTTCACAGTATATTACTCATTGATTTTTAAAAAAAAAACCTAACACATTTAAATAAAAATAAATGATTTTAATATTTTCTCTAAAAAAAATTAATGTATTGAAATTATGGGGCTACCCATTTTTACTGGGGGCTACCAGATTTTATAACTTGGTAGCCTGGTTGGCTACCACTGAAAAAAATTATGGTCACGGCCTGGTAAATCTTGAATTGGTTGGTTCATTGCAATACTACTTAGCCTTTCAGTTGGATATTTTTTAGTTTATATGTAGCAACATTACTGCAGCAATGGCATCCTTTTAGATGCTTTCATTCAAATGTATGAAACCTTTTTAAAAACAATTGCATGTGTTTTAAGCATTGTAAATATGTACATGTGTATAGAACTTAAAATGTGAGTAAACAAAGACAGGCTTTGGAAATTTGGAATTTTTTTTTGAATGAATACTGGCTGTTTAGAAGAATGTATTGAACTAATGTGAACAAATGTGTATAACGGTCATAAATATTGATGACAATAAAATGAGGAAAAGAAAATCTATCAAAAAATAGATGACACATTTTGCAAATGGGGGTGGGGGGGGAAGAGACCAACTTTAAACATTCATTTTGTATTTGAGTATGTTGTTAAAATAAAACTTATTGTTTAACCACTTTTGTGCTTTGCAGCAAACAAGAATTGGAAAGTTTGTCAATGAACTACGAAAGAAGACTGACAATGAACAGTTGGCCAAGCGAGCAAAGCGATTGGTTCGCAGTTGGCAGAAGCTTGTTAATGCTGGAGATAGTGAGAGTGGGTCTGTTAATGGAGAACGGGTAGAGTTGGTGTCGCAGCACCCCGCTGTGGCTGCCCTGCAGGGGACAGGTAGGATTGGGTTGTGCCCTGGTAGTCCCTGTTCTCCACTACCAAATAGAACAAGTTCGCCAGCTCATGGGAGAAGGATGAACATGTCACCGGGACTACCTGGAATGCGATGTTCCACACCAAATATTCAGTCATCTCGTCTTAGCCCAGGGGCAAGTCGGTCTCCTCTAGTACATGGAGTGAAACCTGGCACTCCAAAGCTGCAGTCGTTCAGAGATGGTCTGGCATCAGTACCACCACCAAATGCAGGGAGTAAGTCTGCAGTGCCACAGCTTAGTCCTCTCGTGACACCGTCTGTTGTGCAATCTGTGACTCATTCAAGAAATGGCAGTCCTATTGTCAGACATTGTGTGGTCCCATCTCAGATGTCGAGTAGTAGTCCTATAAACAGGGAGCCTGTGACATCATCATCATCATCATTACCAACGGCATCACCAACTCTCTCAGAGAAGAGCTTTAATTCCAAAAGGGCAAGTACAGTCACTCACAATGATTCTTGTGTTGGAAGTTCTAGATCTCATTCGCCTAAACCTGGCCGTCCATCCACTCCAAAGAGTCGGAGTAAAACCAAGTCACCTTCTGCTGGTAGTCCCATAGTGTCTGGGAATGAGGATTCCAATTCCAGCTGGACTAGTGAGGGCAGTAGAGGTAGAAACCTTAAATCCGATGTTCATTGTCATTCTACAATTAATAACGACAATTCTTGCTTGCAGTTCTCCCATAACAGTAATCATTCTACCAAAAAGGTAAAGGAAAATCATTCCAAAGCATTTCTTTCAAAATCAAGTGATAATTGCTCAAGAAAAGATCAAAATGACACTTCTAAAACATATGTTGCCAATAGAAAAAGGATACGTGCCGAAAATTCTGATTCTTTCCCACCATTAAAACATTTGAAAGCTGACAAAAAATCAGCAGGTCTTTCAAAACGCAATAAGAGTGATTCTTCTGTTGTTAATGGAGCTGTGAAATCTTGTAAGAATCGTCATGGTGATAAATTACTTTCTTCTTCTAGTTCTGCTAGTGCTAAAGAGTCCCACTCGGATTTGCCATCGTCCGAGATGGACCACAGTGTTGATTCTTTGAAGAAGAGCCCCAAAACTGATGTTTTAAAATCTTTCAGAACTCCCAAAGTGAAAACCACTGCTCAGTTGATAGCAGAATTGCAACAAAAGACCGGTTCTTCAAATATAGGAAATGACCTAATGCAAAAACTGAATAAGAATGAAATTATAAAGGAGGTCGACGTGCAACAGTTCGTGTTGCCTCCAGGCGTTGGCCCAAAGCGACGCAAAAAAGCTGGGGACAACCTAAATTTACAAAACATGCCATCATCTAGTATTTCACTTAGCAGGACAAAGACTGAACTAGTGGAGAAGTTCCTAGAAACGTCAGTCAGGTCATCGCCTGTGGAAGATGTTTGTAGCTACAAGGACGATGGCGCAGTGGGTTGTGAATCTTCATTAGACTCGTCTCATGGCATGAACGAGACCATTGTTCATTCACAAATACAGTTTGAAAAGCACAAGCAGTCAGAAGCTGGACCAGACTCTGCCGACTCGGCTCCACCAGTCCTTAGTGAACAACAAATATATGAGCTACTTCCACCCTTGGATCCCGACAGTATTGACTGGGGGAGTTGTGACTACGACCCTCCAGAGCCATACGAGGTGACCGATGATCACGTCCTGAGGCTTCACAACGATCCTTGGGCCGGCGTCAACGGTTGTTTCGATCATGGCGATGAGTGGCATGACTGGACCGAGATGTTGTCTGTGCCAACAGTTGATGGTGAATACCTGCACATCTTGCCCTATGTGAACACGGACGACTGATATCTGTTCTTAGTTACATACATACATACATGTGTATCCTCATCTTATCATCCTTACACAGAGGTTGCTTAGGTTATGAAGGAATGGTTGTTTCAAAAATAATCAGAATAAGTGTGTGTGACAACTGTTATTGTTTTGATGCTTAGAAGTGTGTGCTTTTGTCTGGTAGCTGTGTCTGTAGCTTTGTTTGGTTTGGGTTTATAATTTATTTTTTCGTCGCCGAGTTCAGATTAGTACAACAGAATGTCTATCATGTAATTATATTTATGTGGAAATTGTGTGCCTACGTAATGCTTCCAGAGTCTTGAATTGATCTGCAGCCAATGGGGTTTGATTGAAGGCAGAACTGTTAGGCTGAGGCATGGGATGTGGTTGACCTTCTTTATTTCAACATAATATCAAAAACCTAGTATCACATAATATATATTACACAGAGTTGGTTCGACTCGTTGCTAAGATGGTTGATCTAGCTGTATAAAATCAGTGCGGTAATGACTGTCAAATATTGATTGTAAAAAAAAAAAAGAGGAAGGGGGGGGGGGGGGGATCTTATTTTAAAACAATTTGATCAAAAATTACATTTCATGTTTTGTTAGCTGTTCTTTCCAAACCAAGTAATAATTTTGATTAAATATATTCTAGACTGAAGCTAAATGGGCCGATTTGATTTGCATTTACTTATTTACTAGTCATCTGCATGTATGATCTCAATGTTTATTCAGAATGACAGAAAAATTATGTAGGTACTAATTAATGATATTTTGAAAACTAATGGTATTTAAATGCTTTTAATTCCAGACTATTTCTGTATGTAAAATATAAGCATTAATCTAGCCTGTGTAACAGATAAATCGACCTTGACCAAGATGATTCGGAACCTCGAAACACCTGTACAGACTGAGCTCCCTGTAATAGAAAAAAAAAATTCCACTGGCTGCCATCCATTGGAGCATTACAAATGTTACTGCAAATTAAAGTTACAACCTGGAACTAAGAGAAAATAGACCTGGGCCCGTGGTTATAAAAGTTTTGAAGTCCAAACTCAATCTCTAATGACGTCACGTGCATACAGTTTGTATGGCTTAGCCAAGACATTATTGTCTCAGACTCAAGTAGACTCTAAACGTTTTATAAGCACCAGGCCAGGATTTAAATATTTAAGTTGGATAAAAGAAACTTTGTTCCAGTTAGTGATGTTCCAATAATCGATTATAATTGAAAAGTAATCAGTTGAGCTCTATAGATGTAAGGATTGATTGTAAAAATCTGTAATTGATTGTTATCTAATTGTTTCTATTGTTTAGGTGATGGAATTGCTATAAATATGGTGGGATTTGTTTGTTTTCATATGTTCTATTTAACAACACCCTCAACACATTTTAATTATGGTTATATGGTGGTAGACAAATTGTTACAGACCACACAAACAATGAGAGGAAACTCACTGCCACAACACAATCATGGGCTACTCTTTCCGATTGCCAACAAAGGATCTTTTATATGCAGTAGAGTACATACCATGGCCTTTGTTACACCAGTTGTGGAGCACTGGCTAGTAATGACGTACATAAAGAATACTTGACACTGAATAGGTATTAACAGTAACATGAGTGATAACACGGCAATAGGTGCATGATTCTTATAATTTAAATCCTTGCGTTCATATAATTCTAACCAATGTATCATTAAAAGTTATGTTGGTGCAAACCAATTATAACCAATAATCAGTGATGAACTTTCAACCAATTCCCAACACTAGTAGAGTTACTGGTTTTGGTCAATCATTACATAAGGAAACTAGCCAAAATTTCTTAAACACCCTAGAAACATTGTGTTACCCACATTTTCATGAACATACAAACTATATTTGAGTTTCTTTTATACCCCCTTCACCCTTCTAAAAGCATACATCAAAATTGTACTTGAGCGAATGAAATCATTCTTGCAATTTTCAGAGGCATGTTTATACCTGCTAAATGAAGTATTGATGGATAAATAAAGATGTGACTGAGTTTTGGTGATCGGCATACATTCCTATATTCAGGAGTTGAAATCAGTAATGGACATGGCAATCTCTGTATTCTTCAAATAAAGCATATGTTGGATGTTTCTGCAAATGCTGACTATGTAAACTATATACTGCTGTACTTCAATTTTATTTTATTTTTTTATTATTTTTATTATTATTTTTTCAAATCATTTAATTGCCAACAATTCCTAGAGTAAGTAGATAAATATAATTTATTATCCCAACAGGCACTCGTGACCAAGGAAGTAAAAGTCATAAATTCTCACTGAGAAATTATCATGCATGGATGAAATGTACAAAATTATTGGATGATTTGTTTACGCCCTTGCATGTAATACTAAATATTAGTATAGGAAATATTACATGATTAAGGAATGTTTTAAAATGTATTGATTGAAAAAAATCTGCCCTGGTTTTTAAAATATCCTGTATAAAATGGACATGTACCTCTCTCCAAGTTCAGCACTAAATCTGATTACTGGTGACATTTGCCATCATGTGGTGTATTTAATGCAAGTGACCAATTTCGTCTTATCCATTGTTAAAATATCTGTATTGTTTTAAGCTTATAATTCGTACAATGAACTTGGTGCATTTACATCGTAATGTGTAACATCGTCTCAAGTCTTTTTGTGCACTTGGCATAATTGTATATACTGGAGGTTTTTTTTTTAATACATACATGTATAAAATGATAAATTTTAATATTTAAATATATTTTGCATCCTCAAAGATTACATTAAGTATTAAATGGAGAAGACTTTGGCAATGAAAATTGCCTTTTTTACAATATCTATTGGTAGTAATGTACTTCATTGTGATTTATTGAAATAAGCAACATACTGAGTTTGTAGTCATTTTAAAAGGTTTTCGGCAAATGAATAAATTCCTACATTTTCTTAACCTAGAATATGAATATCTCTATAACAAAAGCATTTCTGGACATCGTAGTGTTTTGTAGTGTTTCAATATTGATTTTTGTCTAAAAATAATTTCTTTCAACTTCCAAATTAATTTTGAAATACTTCTGCTGAAGATCATCCCTAAATGTATTTATTCATATAGTGCTTTATATTTAAAACGTGTTTAGGTAAGATAGTGTTTGAAAAAAGCTAACAGGATGTGTTTTTATATGGTTGGGTGGGGTGGGGGACAAACAAATATCTTATTTCATAAAAACTGGTTATTTAGTGGCTATTGATGAGTATCCAAATATGGCGACATAAGACAGGTGGCTTCATGTCTTTCATTCTTATAAAAAGATTATTAATAAATCAATGTGCTCTAGTGGTGTCGTTAAACAAAACAAACTTCTTATACAAAGGCATAATGAAATAATTCAGTGTATTAGTCTTAAGTTTTGTGTAGTCTAATTATGGATAGTACATTTACTAAAGTAAATCAAAACCAGAATTTATTTTTATTTTTTTATTTATTTAATCTTTGAACAGTGCTTCCCAGTGTGCTTCTTGTTTAATGTTTACAAATGTATACTGTAGAAGTTGTGGATATATTTTTCTGTGTATGGTACCCTTTTAAGGATTTTTTTTTCTTTATTAAACTCTAGATTTAATGGAAATGAGGAATAAATAACTAGCACCAAACTAAATTCCTAAATTATTCATATTTTGAAAATATTACTGTGAGCGTAATTTTACTAAATCAGTAATTGCATTATCCTTTATATACAGTCTTCTACATTGGTTAGTGATAAGGTATGTGAAAGAAACTGTTAGCATATCAGTCTGAGTGAGTTTGAAATTAATTTGGTTTGTTATTGGCCTGCATGCCTTGCATAATATGAATCGGTAGAATGTTAACTGTGGGGTGGGTGGGTGTTTTATGTATGATCATATTTCCACTTGTTTCTTGGCTCCTATGTTCATAGATTTGATTTTGCTCCATTATTATATTTATCAACTTAAGTTTTGGGGTTTTTCCTGTCATTGTTTGGATGTGTTTTCTCAAATTGTCTTCAACTCAGAATGCTGTAATGGGTGGCTTAAGTTTTTACATGTAGTATGGCTTTCACCAATTGATTATTCACACGTCCAGCCTCTTTAATGGTCATGGTCTTTTAGAACGAAGATCAAACCACCTCAGTGGATCCATTCAACTGATTGGGTTTTTTCTCATTCCAACCAGTGAACCACATCTGGTCAATGCCCATAGTATGTGGGGAAAGTGCATATAGATCCCTTTGCTACCAATGCCAAAATGTAGTGGGTTGACTATGTCGGAATTACTGTGTTTGACATCTAATAGCCGGTGGTTAATTAATCAATGTGCTCTAGTGGTGTCATTAAACAAAACAAACTTTAAACTTTATATTGTCACCAAGTAAATTTTTGCAGTATAAGGCCCTATATACATGTGATGTCCATACAAGGTAGATATTTGGTAACAATAGGAAAGTGCACATTTGTGACAGTTTTGATCGAATTTTGAACTGGTCTGTAAAAAACATTGGTCATTAAGTAATTATATAACATACTTACCACCGAGTGGGATTAAGGAATGCATTACAAAATGTTGTAGAATGTGTAGTGATGGTGGAGACAATGGATTGTTTATTGAAATGTCTTAGGGCTTGACCTTTACTTTTTTCAGTGGTAGACCACTGGGCTACCAGGTTATAAAATCTGGTAGCCCTCAGTAAAAATTGGTAAGCCCCATAATTTTAATAAATTGAAGAAAAAAAGAGTGAAAATGCAAAATCATTTACTTTTATTTAAACGTGTTGTTTAAGTGGGGTTTTTAAGTGTTTAAGCATCTTGTTGATTGCGGAGTAACTGGATGTGCAAAAAAATAAATCTAGTAGCCCGGCAGACTACTGGGTTTAGACATCTGGTAGCCCGAACAACAAATGGGTAGCTAAAACACTCTGGGCTACTGCTAAGGTCAAGTCTAGCATTTATGTTAACTGATTGATTTTTTTTTTCTCTATCCAGTATATAACATGGAGGCCATTATCACTCTATTATTATAATATACATGATGGGGTTTTTTTTGGGGGGGTGGGGGGTTATACTCTATAATAGACTTCTTATAAAGATGATAGCTGTGGTGTATGACGTCATGGAAGGACGGGACTTCCAAGCTAGTAGTCTGGAATAAAAATATAGTAAGCAATTGAAACATGTCTTCATTTTGATTTACAATCACAAAAATTCTACATCAACAAAGTGCCACATGTAAACTTTATATTGGCACCAAAATGCATATATAATTTTTTTTAAATTTATTTCTTAAATAGGTGGCATAGGTCTGTGGAAGGTAGATTTGTTTGTGAACATTTTCATGTTTGTTAAACTCTTGTAAAAATTCAAAGCTTTGATGTTTAACTGTCGAATACCATTCATTCCTTAATGATGCTACATTAAATTTACATACATGTGTGGGATGAGCCATTCTTATGCAGTGTTCTTGCTGGTAATAAATGGGGAGGGGGTGCTTAATTGAAAAAAAAATGAGAAAAAAAAAATCATTTACTTTTATTTAAACATGTTTAAGTGGGTTTTTTAAGTGTTTAAGCATCTTGTTGATTGTGAAGTAACTGGGTTTAAACTCTTGTAAAAATTCAAAGCTTTGATGCTCAACTGTCAAATACCATTCTTATGCGTTGTTCTTGCTGGTAATAAATGGGAAGGGGGTGCTCTGTCGCCATTTTTTGTTGCCCTACCTGTTATGACTGTCTGTCCTAGCTCAATGCAGAAGGAAAAAACATGAGGATATTGTAAAGGACATATTTTTCTGTCATTAGTGGGACCGCGTTTCCAACTACTTAACAATGCATCATTAAGGTTACATTAGGCGTGAAAGCCCACCATTGGCACCGTGACATGATTGTGTTTTTCTTTTGTTAGTCATGATTTATCTACAGTAGTTCTCCTAAACAACTTGATTGGGCAGTCAAAAAACAAACACAAAAAAAAAACCCAACCAAAACCCCACACGTGCTAAATAATTAAATCTCAGTAGACGGTAATTTGTAGATGGTAATTCCAACATCTTAACAGCTTTTTTCTTTTTCCTTTTTCTATTAGGTGAACAATTAACAACACTTGATAAAAGGACTACCTATAGTGATTTTCACTGGTATAACAGGTCATTATAAAGACATACACTCCTTTATATGTAGGTATAAATGTGTAATTTAATTATAGTCTGACTGCAAAAGCTTGTTAATGAAATCATGTTAATGAAATCAATCTCAACCTTATCTTTAGCCCTTTCAGACTTGTTAACCCATTTACTTCAAAGTGCCCCAGGAATTGATATATTTGACAGTTAAACAAAGGATAAATTTACAGATGGTTATTTGATGATAATTTATTTATTATTCACTGGTTCAAGCATATTTGTACACATAAATAAAATTTCTATGAGAAGTAGCTCATTATTATACATATATACAGGTATATTAAAAAAAATTCACTGGTTATAAAACCATATCAAATTTCTATAAAAATGTGTAAATGAATAAACCCATTTAGAAAATCTCTCCGACCACGTGCAAATCTCGAAAGTGGTATGCCATCTTGAATTCGCGGTAGTGGAATTCCATTGGAATTATCACTCACATTCCGATTAAACATCACTATCGCAGTCATTTTCCTTGAAGGTTGTATTATTGAAAATGGATGTCGCCATTGCAGTTAACAGAACAGTTATACCAAATAGGCTGAAAAGTTTTGAATAAGTGAACACATTCTCACAGCAAACCATGTAACACTTCTACAGGATGTTGTTGTTGGCACTGCCTCTATTGTGCATGTCAGCCTGTGACGAATATTGGTGGTAAATACAAACTGAAAACACACAATGGGATTTCCCGTTCTGTAGTCTGAACAGTGATTTTTTTTTTTAATGGGATTTCCCGTTCCATAGTCAGAAAGGGTTAATAGACGCCGTATTTAATGTGTATGTGTTTTATTTTTATTTATTATTTAGTTTGTTTCTGTTAAGGAAGATAGATGGTTGTAATTTATAGTATATATATTATCTTCAAAACAAAAACCACAATCAATTATGCAAACTTGTGAATAATAAATTTGGTTTAGATTTGTTTTTCTCTCAAAACTTTTTGGAACAAATTGTCAGTATCTAGCAATGATGCAAAAAAATATGAAGTTCTCGTTAAAAGTCAAAGCTCTCCTGTTTAGAACACTTGTATAGCAGGAAAACCTCTTTTTTTTCACAGAAAAAGGGTGTAGGAGAATCATAATAAAAAAGACTACATCAAATCGGACATAACTGTAGAGGATTTTGATGTTTGATATCAGTCAGACATACTAAGTTGTCCTAACTTTTGCCTGGTCACGTATCCTATAGGAGGAATGTAATTTTTGTGGTTTTTCCCCTATTTTAGCTGCTGTTGCTTTTGTTTTGCTTGCTTGTTTGTGGTTTTGCTTTTAATTTTTTAATTTTTTTTTGCTTTAAAAACCCCCAATAAATTGCTTAACAAGGGAGGCTGGATTTATTTGAAATGCAGATAAAATAGTGTTACTTAAGTATGTTGAAAGCTTCATCGTTAATATTTATATAGGTATCTCATCCCTGCTGTAGATTTTGTGTGGTTCAAAATGGAAATTTCAGAACAAGGATTTGAGTGGAAAATTCTTTGCAAATAGCAACTGGTTATACAAAACTAATGGTGATTCAGTTTAGTGCAGATTGTATATCTGTGTTTTTAATCCCAGGTCTGTTGGTTGTGAAAAGCAGTTTACTTCTTTTCTTTTTCAATCATTTCCTTCAGATTTTATTTTGATCTTTTGAAGTATAACCACTTCTATGTAGCATGTTAATTTATAAGAGCAAAAATGGAAACACTGCTTGTGTCGATGTATTTGTAATAATCATATAACCATTTTATTATTATTATTATTATTATTTTTGCATTTAATGTATGCAGATGTCTGAATGTGGTTTGGTGAAAAACATTGTGTATGTGTCGATGTAAATTTTTAATGTTTGCAATACATGTACAATAATATGTCACATGTAGGTGATGATTATTATTTAAATGGCACAAAACTGCATTGGCAACAGTTGTCTTGCTGACCTCTGTGTAAGGGTAGCTACCTTGTGATATATATTGTCAATAGGAAGGAGGATATGTGGGTAAGAATTCTCGTCATATTATATAGAGATTTGGGTTTGACCGTGACATGTTGAAATGTCTTCTCTTTTTTTTTCTTTTTGTATATTGCTGTATTCCAATGTATATACAAAATTCAGTTGCTTACATTTGGTCAGAGTGTACAAAGTACATTAAACATTACACTAAACATGTTGGAAATCATTAATCTTTATAAATGTTGACCATTTGTGAAGTAATACACTGTTTTTGTTTTGTTCTTGTTCTGGCAAGGACATTAAAGGTATTATTACTGATTTTCATTTGGCGTTTGTTTTTGTGTCTATATATACTGAACTCTTTTGAAAACGCATCACCCAATTTTCAGTTGTTTTTGCTATTGAATGTGAAAAGTTGCTATAAAACACACGTAATTCTTGTATACAATACAATTTTTTTTCTATTTATTAACAGAATACATCCAGTTTGACAACATCAGTTAAATGTATTATTTTTTTCTCAATATATATTCTTTTTACAACTACAAATCTGACTGGTGTGTTTTTAATGGAGCAGCATAATATGTGTAGTAACATCTGGAAAAAATGGGCGGAGCAAAGCCACATACTAGTAATCTACTATCTGGGCTATCTGTCCAGGACAGTGAGTTAGTGGTTACTGAGAGAAGTCATTGTAGTAACCTATTGAGTCCTTTCATTTCAACTTATTTTGTCCTTTCATTTCAACTTATTTTTGTGCTTGCATCCAATTATGGTTCAAGCATGCTGTCCTGGGCACACATCTCAACTATCTGGGCTGTCCGTCCAGGAATGTGGGTTAGTTGGTTAGTGAGAGAGAAAAGGGTTTAGTGGCCTTACACCTACCCACTGAGCCCTTAAAAACTCGCTCTGGGTTGTACCGGGCTGTGAACTCTACCTACCAGCCTGTAGCCTGATGGTTTAACCACTGCGCCACAGGGGCTGGTCATTGAGTCTTTAAACTTCACTCTGGGTGGGAGCCAGTACCAGGCTGCGAACCCAGTACCTATCCAGCCTTATGTCCAATGGCTTAATCATAACACTGCTGAAGTCGGTCCAGGGAACATTTTGTTCAGTATCGCATTGCGATTTGCTACACATCTCTACACAATTTTAAAACATTAAAACAGTAGTTGCTAATCAATTTTTAATTGACTTGAAATATCACTAATCAAGATTGTGAAAACAAAATTTTTCCTGCAATTGGTTAGACTCATTTTCATTTATGAATAATGTTATTTGACCAAGGGTCAAGAGTTCATTTTATCTATATAATGTGACTACCAAGCATATCCATGGTAAAATGTCTTAAGTGGTAGAATGCTCACCTAAGTTGTGATTAGCCTGAGTGCTCTGGTGTTAGAGATCTAGACGGACATTCAGACCGATATAATAGCTTTCTAGTCTTGACAACTCTTTACCTTTCCTGTCATGGACGCGGCTCTTGTGCCCACGACAGGCTTGTTTTGAATGTGCACGTAAAACCCTATGACATGACATGACAACTCTTTTAATGAAAGCATGGAATTCTGCCAAACTGTAGGCAAATATTCATACTGTAATAAAACAATAATCCTATGTTTGACACTAAATACATATACATCGAAATATAAGTTTGGTGTTAACCAATAATTCACATTTTACTCAAATATACATGTATATTATTATAGAGAGAGAGAGAGAGAGAGAGTGAGTGAGTGAGTATTACCAGTGGTTTTTTGGTATCGTCAATATATATAAGGAATAAAAATTGTATTATGCGAGCCTCTGGCACACTACAAGAAGAAACCACCAGCACCCCAAAAATGTTTTGAGTGCGTTGTTAAACAAAACATTTCCTTCCTTCCTAATTTCTGCTATACATAATCATCTTCATTGTGGAGACTTAATATATTCATTACTAGCATTGTTATGTCTGTATAAAATACAAATATATATTTTTAATGGGGTTGATAAATAACGGTAACATGGTTAGCTTCTCCGACACTGAGGTTGAGGTTTGGTTGCATTCAATATTTGCTGTTGCTATTTGTGTTCCTCAGTTTTTTTCCATCTATGTGCTTTTCTCATAGTGTAGCATTGACTGCTGTTAATATTGTTGAGCATTACTTTGAACAAGGTTTGATAGTGTACTGTATGATGGGTCAATAATTTATTATCAACGGTGGGGTGGGAGGTTTTTCACCCAACTAATACATCAAAGGCTGTGGTATGCCTACAGCATATAATATGTCCCTTACTGTTTTTCAGTCTGTGTGGTGGCAGCAGATTTCCTTTCTACCTCGAGGCCAAGTGTCACAATAATCCAAGTTAAACACCAAATATGCTTACTTAAAAATGTGCCGAGGTGTAATTAGAATAGAATAGATGTTTAACGACACCCCAGCACAAAAAATACATCGGCTAATGGGTGTCAAACTATGGTAAATGCAAACAAATAATTGTAATCAACTATTCCTTTCCTTTCTCCGAGTGGAATATGGTTAACGTTTGCTTTGTTTAATGACACCACTAGAGTACATTGGTTTCATAATCACTGGCTGTCTGATGTCAAACATCTGGTAATTTTGACGCATAGTCTTAGAGAGGAAACCCACTATATTTTTCTACTAGTTGCAAGGCAGGGTACCCATAGAATTTTCAAATTAAAATTCCCTGAATTTTCCCCGTTGTAAAAGATTTTTCCCTGTCTGATATCGATGATTTTTTGTTGTATACAAGGGCCTCCTGCACCCCCAGTAGCCACACCTTCACCTCCAAATACCATAATCAACATATAGTGACAATATATATATATATATATATATATACACTAGTATGTGTGTACATTCCAACTCATTATTTTTTTTCTCTAGTGTTCCCATTACTGTTAATATTGTCTAGCCATAAGAAACTACAAATGTTCATTCTGGTCTTTGGGGGGGGGGGGGGGGGGGGGACATTAGGCACTATATTGTATTATAACTACATGTAAAAGCTACATGCTGAATATAAAGATTATGATTTACAAATATAACAAAATGTGTACATAGATTAAGTCTGGTATAACCTTCTGTTCCCATCTGTGTTTAAATTTGTACTAGTACAGCAATCATAAAGATGGGTAAGGGATTAATAGACTTTACAAACATTTGTTCAAGGTTTAGCAAATAATATTTCACACATCTGAACTGTCTTTATATTTTGAAACTTGTCTGTGCATGTAAAATGTCCCTGTATCATTCATAGCTGTGGAGACTTATCTTGCCTTACAAATTGATGATCAAAGCTTTGGATGGGAAAATATTTTTCCAAATATATGCACAACTTTCATTAAAAATATTTTGGTAAAAAAAAAAAATCTTCCATCTTTTTTGTTTTAAAGATAAGTCTCCACATTGAAGATGATTATGTATAGCAGAAATGTTAGAAAAGCAGATCTAATACTACACTTTGTCACTGTTAACAATCCCATTAGTATGGCATAACCAAATTTAATGAATCAACATTTCTAATATACATAGAATAAGCTCTGGAGCAGTGGTCACTTATTTCCCTTTTTAATGCTATATGTAGATTATACAGGACATTTTCCTTAGTGGTATAATTTGATATGGTGACTAGATGATTTCTCAATTAAAAATAAATAGTTTTTCAAACAGACAGGTACACTAAAAATCACCAGTAGCTATCAATCAAGACCCTCATGAAAAAGACAAAGGAATCCAAAACATCAATATGTTAGGTTTATATATTACATTTTTACATGATTTTGTATGCATATACATGTATATAGTACAAAATAGGACTCCAGATTCCGTTACATCCAAATAAACTTCTCTGCATTTTCCCTGAATTGGACCAAAATTTCAAATTTCCTGCGTTTTTCCTGCAGGGAATTTGTTAAAACCATTTTCCCTGTTTTCCCTTGTCCCGTGGGTACTATGCAAGGTTTTTTTTTTAATATGCACCATCCCAAAGACAGGATAAAACATACCACAGCCTTTGATGTAACAGTTCTGGTGCACTGGCTGGAACAAGAAATAGCTCAGTGGGCCCCATTGATGGAGATCGATACTAGACCGACTGTGCATCAGGCGGTCACTTTACATCTGGGCTACATCCTGCCCCATGAAACGTAGGGTTCACGGCACTCCTTATAAGCTGCATTAAATTCCTTGTTAAGCAGGATCATCAAATACGTCTTCCAAGCTGTGATCAATTTTGCATGAAAACATAACAAACTGAATAACAATGTTCAAACTTATATTTATGGGATGGGAAGCAATATATATGCTTTTAGGAAGCAAATGCCAGAAACTGCAATGTGGAAGATTTAAGTCAAATATGCATAAAAAGTTAGGATTCATATTATTTACTTGTGAAGCTGACGGATTCTGGATATATCTGGAAAACTGTTAAAAATAAACCAAAACCCCCACATAAACTTTGCATTTGTAACGGCATTTGCTGCCTGTTCCCAGAATGTCAACCATATGGGCTAAGTTTATGAAACCTACTTTGGTATTGGTTACATGCAAATACATACATTTACCAGGGCTCACGTGACCCCTAACTTTGCTCCGACCAGCCTGACGTCGCCATGTTAGTCACCATAAGGCGAAATCTGTGTGGTCTTTTCAAAAATAGCCATCACTTGCAATGTACCCAATCAAGGATGAACGGTGAATAACTTGAGGAATACCTATTCAAAGATTATAATTAAGTGAAGTGGCCGAGTTTGAAGAGAGACTGGCGCCACAAAATCATGTGACAGGCTCACAGATAGCCGGACTAGCTCAGACAACACCCGTGTCTGGCACTAATAGTTGGCCTAAACGTGCTACTGACTGTTGAAGTATATTGTCAGGCGAATGTGCTGGAAATTGTACATGGGTGGGGATCTAGACTATGACGAGTGCAATTTTTTAGTGAGTCTGGGTCATGCTCCACCGGAAAATACATTGAACAAAAAATATTTGTTTGGAGCAGCAGACCTCGACGTGAAAAAAATTTGTGGAGTAATTAACTAGTTTTACGTAGACTTTGTCATAATGGATAAATTCAACACAAAAAACGTCGAAAAATTATAAAATAGTAAAGGCAAACTTGTCTTAGCGGATTTTTAATGTATATGCACTCATAGTAAGCGGTGACCTATTGAACACCCAGCGGCCACTTAAACTGGATCCCCAAGTCGCTAAAGTGCCTGTGTTAAGCAGCCACTGTATTCTTTAAACATTTTTTTTATTGTAAAAAACAGGGACATGGTGCAGCAGATAAGCCATTTTCACACCTTCACGGATACCAGTATCCATTCAGTCTGACAACTCCAGTGTATCAATTAAGAAACAGTGACTGCGGAACGCATTTAATTGCCTCTGGGTAATCTCAGCTTGACCATTGTAGATTAATCTACTAGGACAATACTCTGCATGGAGTAGGTATTAAATCAAATGAGAAGACAAACTTGTGAGAGAATGAATTTTAAACGGTTAAATTAGTGCCTTTCAATTACATTTCATTATTTCTGAAGAACGTGACATGTGGAAAGGTGATTTTAAAAACAACAACTATAGAGCACATATCAATCAATTAGCAATAGACAGTAGACAATAAAATAAAATAGATTGTAAACATTGCACCTGTATTAAGATAACTTCTTTTTGCATATTTTATTTTTTGGATTAAAAACTTTGCCCTCTCTAAAGTTTGAGAGCGAAGTGACTTCGCTCTATGATTTTGACCTTGCGTGAGGGCCTGCATTTACAATGCTTAAACACCTCCATTTAAGAAAACCGGTTTTGTAAAGTCGGCCCCTTATGTTTTGCATTAAAACAACATGTGCTAACTTATGTCATAGATAACTACTTATAAACCATATAACAAGATATTTTGTATTAAAACAAGACATGGCAATTTAGAATGATCTACTCCCAAAAATATTCGTGGACAAAATATCTTAATAAAATTAAAATAGTTTTTCCCCCAGTATGCTTGACAAACCCAAGGCAACACATCATAATGGTAATAAATATTTATTAAATTTAAATTAAAATGTATATATACAATACACATATTTTCATGTTCTATACAAAATTAAAACTTCATATTTATGCATTATAAAAATAACTGTTTTCTCTTAGAGATCAATGGTAGTCATGGAAGAATATATATTTAGTAATATTAAAACTACATTGGAACCTCGATAATCCAGACTTTTAGTATTGAGATACAAACTTTTTACTCTGTATTTTCAGCTTCCAGAAAACAGACAGTCAATATCAAGAATAATTTGACTTTTTACTCTGTATTTTCAGCTTCTGGAAAAAAGACTCAATATCAAGAACAAATTGTAAAAAATAAAGATAACTTGCTTCATTTGACCAAACAATTGCTTACAACATAATTTAGTTAGACAAAATAAACTTAACTAATTAAACTTAATTAATGCACCCAATCTTGGCCAGTCAACACCAGAAGACTCAAATCAAAATGAAAGCAAAAGGTTCTCATAGGCTTTTTTTCAATATGTGAGCACAAATTTTTACCAATCCAGGTTACTGTTTTGTTAAGAGCTCACCCTGCCCAGATTGTCAGATTAGCCAGATGCTAATTTTTCTTTATACAAAGTGGCTGCAACATTTAGTATTTGGTTAATAAAATTTGGTTTAAATTAGTCATTTTGTAATATTTTTCAAAGAAATACTTTACATCTGAAAATTTGCTACTAATAAAAATAAATTATTCTCAGTAAGAGCCCTGCACAGTAACATTTTCATTATCTTTATAAAATGGAATTACATGTAACATTGGTTAGTGGATAAAACTATATACTTGTATAAGTATATTTTATTTTGATATGAACACATGAAAGAAAAATGTTGCAAAAATTACAGTGTTTGAAATGAAAGAAAGATGTCAGTTCAGATAAATTACAAAATCAAAAAAAAAAAACTTTTAAATATATATGCATATATGCCATTTTGTTCAAGGGAATTAACTTGTCAGGTACAATTTAGAACTTATACAGACACTTTAAGGGAAAAACATACTGTCTGGATTAACAAGGTTCCACTACATACATTTGCAATACAACATCAGATAACGTAACTACTCATCATGTCAACAAGCCTGCATTCAATCTCCAAAATATTTCTTTTTAAATTTGTATTGCCAAGTACCACAGGTACAAATCATGTACTTCCCAAAACATATTAGAGAAGTAACGATATGAAATGAAATAATTTCACTACCCAGCATATTGGAAATTATTCACTTATGATAGTGTGACAAGTTCCCAGGTCTAAATAAAATTCATTTGCTTAGCTGAAAATGCCAGTACATGCTAATTTATTATTCTCTTATTCATAATATGTTACTAATGTAATGTTTTTTGCTGTAGGAAAATCCCCAGATTATATGAAAATTTACAAGATTTTAAGTGAAATGGCCTCCAATTTGTACTCTTAATTTAAATCTTAAAATTCATCTGTTGTGTCTCATTGAAATTATATTAATTCAGAGTTTTCTTGCAATTTCTCTCAGAAACATCTCAGATTAAGGCACAAGGAAGATAAAAAATATAATATGATGGAAACTTGACCAATAAAACAAAGTGCACCAATGTCACATCAAAGAAAGGAACAAATATACAGCCAACTTTTTTCGACAGTTTCTTAACAATCTTTTTCGTGAAAAAAATATATCTCTAGTACATGTATAACAATATAACTTTTTAAAGAACTAAAAAAAAAAACCCACGTGAATTAAGCAGCCATTTTAAGAACTTTAAACAAAAGGGTCTCTTGAGCAAATATTTCATGAATAAGTTGCCTTTTTTTCTTCTTTTTAAATATACAATTACTATTATAATAAATTTATTATTAACCTAAATAAAAGTTATACCAAGTTTTAATTTATATTCCATTCAGCAAAAAGTTGGGCTACATGTACATCGCCTTTTATTAACTACACAGAATCACATTTTTGTGTTTATTAAAATATATAAATATAGCATTTCTACAACTGAAAAAAAGACAATTCAAAACACCACTCAGTTTTATTATTAATAATAGTTTTTGTATTATTTAATTAAAAAGGAATGAATGTTTAATAATACTCCACTACAAACAAAACACATCGGCAACTGGGTGCCAAACAATTATTTAAGAATAAAAGAATGAATGAAAAGAAAAATTAAAGAAAGAATGAATGAAAAGAAAAATTTTAAAAAGAAAAAAAGAATCAAAGATGGGAAAATCTGACTCTGATCTCGTACAGTAGTGACATTTGCAAATGTACTGAACATTTGTATTTTGAATACCAGTTTGAACAAGAAATCTGCAGCACCACTCAATATGCAAGTTTGACTGCCTAAACATATATGTAGGTATACATGGAAGATGATTTTTTGTAGAGATACCCTATATAGTGTAAGATTCCTAAATCAGCAATAATTAAATAAAATAAAAATATATATAACAACACATGTAATAATAATATCTATTTTTTTAAGTTTTAAAATTAAAAAAAGGTTTTTATTCTGGTACTTAAAAAAACATTTTGGTCAGCCAATGAAATGTATTTTAGGCATCATTAAGAAGAACTGGATGTCTCAGAAATCAGGTACATTTAAAATTATACTTTAAAAAAATTATATCAGTATTGTACTACTACTAGTAAACTCATTTGCATTATAATCTAAAAAAATATATATATTCTTGTCTACACATATCCTACTGTTCTAGACAAAACTATTTGTGCAATACAATTCTTAACAGGGTAATGCCCCAGTAACATTATTTCTAGTATTGTAACAAAATTCAACAAGTATAAAATCGAATAATTACAAACTAGGACTTGAAGAACAAATTCCACCCTGTGACACTTATTGGAATGATACAACATGGTCTATTTCACTTTATACCACACTTAGGTTGTTTTCCCATTAACAAAAGTATGCAATAGATATGTATAACTGCATACGTATTAAACCCCAACCTCTCACCAAGCCAAACATTCTTATTCCATTATGCAACATCACAGGGTATGGTACAAGTCAGAGCCGCTTTAAGGATCCGCAGGGCCTGTAGCACAAATAACAGCGGGGCAGCCTTCCAAGGATATATATTTTGCAACCCCCTCGGCGAGAGGGGAAAAATGACCTGGGGAAAATAGATGTACACATAATCATTGGGCCCCTGAAGCACAGGGCCCGTAGCATGTGCTACATGTGCTACTAGGATAAACCAGCTCTGGTACAAGTCAGTTACCACATAAACATATTTGTTGTATACATAGTTAATGCACACTTTGGTGATAGCAGATACACTCCCGTACTGTTGCACTCAGGACTACTGGCTGTCAATCAAAACATCAAAGAGTGTGCAGTTGCCATGCATACCACTTGTAAGTTTATGTGGTATCTTTAAAATAGTATAGCGTAATATCAAGTCATTCAGCAAACTAATGTAACATTGACAAGCTTTACATGATATAGTACCATTTCTTAGCATATACAGCTTTGCACAGTATATTGTAGTTTCATATTGTGCAGTTCATGTAGAGTAATCTAGTATGCACTCACAATGCCACATGCTCATACTTGGCCGATATATTATATTCTTTTGCTGCTGGGGTGTTGTTCAACATTCATTCATTCGATCATACATATCCCATGTGATATTACAATGGTATGCAAACAGTGAAAACAACTAAAGTAGATTGAGAATTTAGCACAAATTTAAAACCATTAGAATAATTTAATAACATTCATTTTTAAAAAAGTAAAATTCTTTATACTGGGATTAACTAAAGAATGATTGAGCATAAATAACACAATGGATGAAAAAGAAATGTCACTTAATGTTAGTGCATATGTGAGAAAGTAAAAACTAAAACAGGATGCAATAATATGCCTTTTTAAAGGCCAAGTAGTATCAAGCATATACAGATATAATAGGTTCGAGCATTAACCTCAATAAAATAATATCATTACACTATAAATATCACAGATGGAAGTATAAGCACAAAAGAGCAACAATGTACACTACAATCGTCAAACAATTTTGTTTAACTGTAAATCTACCCATTTTAGTAGCTGACTGGTTGGTATATATATAATATATATGCAAGAACAAGAAAATAATTAAAAGAATTTATGGGATAAAAAAAAAGAAAAATGAAGAAGTTGATTTTTACGAATCTGTTGGCTTACAGCAAATAGCTGGGTGTTTCAAAGTTGACATAAACAAATGATTTCAACTCCTTTTTTGCATGCTGAAGGATATTACCACTCAAATGATGTTTATTAAAGGTAAAACCTTTTCCCATTTGAATTCTACATTTAACACAACCAGTCAGCTGCATGTAGAAGAAATGTTGGGGTTTGGTTTTTACATGTAGCCGACCACATGCTGCAAAAAGAAAACCTCATTTTCAACTGCAAGCTTTCAAACAAAATCATGCTTCAAATTTTAACCATAGATCACACAAGAACATGTTTACTGGCATTAATCTGATGTAATTTAATTTTGATTAAACAAGTTTTTTTTAGGCCAGGGTTGCATTGTCAGTTAACATTACATAAACACATACAAACACAAAGAAATATTTTTACCTTTCTTATCTCATCTTAAAAAAATAACAAATTGAGAAAACATTGGAAAGATATGACAGTAGGGCCCATGTGCGAAGGCGTTAGTTTGAGGTAAAAAATGAAACATTTGAGGACATCAAATAGAAAATAACACCCGCAAATCTAAAAACTCCATATGGTTATGTCCATTGTAAATTGAATCGTTTTTCTGCAGAACTAACTGTATATTTGGTATTTCTTGAGAAAAAAAATACCTGGCTATAATCTAACTGCAGTCCCTTGAATCATCAACTTCGCCTGTTCCAATTGCTAATGACATTACTTTCTAATGACATCATTAGCTTTCCGGGTGTTATTTTCATTTGATCTTGGAAAAAGAATGTAATTAACCAATCACAATACAGAACATACTCGTCATCAGTTTACAACTGATTTTTAAAACAGAATATTCTAGTTATGTCCGATAATGAATTTTCATGCCGTGAAAGTAAAAACTGTTAATGATATGACATTCATGTTCCAACTTCTTATTTCCAAACTTGAAATCCTTATCTATTGGCATTTATAACAAAGCCAAATGGTCAAAACAGCATACAATGTAGCAAATTAATCAACACATACATACATGTAATGCTTCAATACAGTTGACAATTCTGGTTTTCAAAAATGCAATACAAATATCATTTAAAATTGTCAATTCTTTCTTAAATAGTATTAGTATTAGTACCGAATCTAAATGCAAGCAGTAATAATGAAATGAAAACAAAATGTTTCAGTTCTGTGGTTTATGTGTTGGAATCCTGAGCGAGTTTCGTACAAAACACATTCTTGCTGTAGGCAATAGTTCAAATACATATATTGCTGAATTTTGATTTTAATAAATAACAAAGCTGTTATAAATCATGGAATATAAAGCACAAAATATTACTATTCGTTCATTTAGCATGATGGCCTGTACAACATAGTTATTATATTTTACAAGTGACATATTAAATACTATGATCTAATATTAACTTCACTTCGCTTAATCTTTACGTTTCAAATAAGTTAAATTTTAGAATAGTTGATATTTTATGATGTCCACTGATGAGCTCTTACATGAGTGATAATAAGTTACCCATTTTTTAAAGCAAAATAGTGACATATTCTTTGCAGAGCAGCCATTCACAACCTGAAACTATTTCACTAACTGGAAATCGTTTTGGAAGAAAATTGGTTCCTAATACAGGTAAGATTTTTTAAACACTTATATTTCACGTCACTGGTCAATGTTAAAGCATGTAACATGTCATGGTAAATGTTTGTTAACTGGTGATCCACCAGTTCACACTTTATCTTAAATAAAGAAAAGTACACCAAAGTTTGAGGTCAGGACAAGTATTAAAAGAATTCATCTTCTTAACCACTGTGACTCCCTTTTTTAGTGGCGTCTTAGTTTGAAAACTCAAGACAGAAACGTGGAGTACAGAGCAAGTCATGCACATAAAATATTAATAGTAACTTGGTGCTCATGGTCAGATATCATGAACAATTCTTTTAACAGAAAAATGCAAAGTATTAAAAAAAAAACTAAACAGGAATTGAGTGCTTGGACTATTCATTCAAAGTCTCAACCTAACTACATTATTTCCGTACATTACATTTGCATTATTTCATATTAAAGGCAAACAGTGCTTGTTTGGAGAAATTAATGGAAGAATGAACCTATAGATTCTAATGTATAAATAGATGTACCCAGTACACAAAGTATTATCTCAAAGTAACTACGAATCGTTTGTGTCTTTGGCACACTCTACATAAAGCTAAATGGTTTTAAATTATCCATCCACTACAAACAAAAAAAAGCTATTTAAAAATGCAAAGTGATAAATAATATTTGACTAGTAATGGCTATAATAATTTTGGTAATTGTCGTAACTTATGAATATCTAAAATATTATCCTGGTCATACCCCGGTGACTGGTAACCACAGTGATCGGAGACGGCCGACCCACTTTGAGGTGGACTGCACCTATGTGCGTACTGTCTGTTGGCCACGGGAAGAACAGGAGGGGACTCTGGAGAACCCTGAACGGGCCTGGGCTGGTTTTTCATCACCGGAAAGACAGGTGATAAACCTTGATAGTTATCCACTCTCTGTGGAGATGGAAAGTTTTGAACTGGGGAAGGGTGATCAGATACAAAGTCATGTGTCCTTCGAACATTATTCCTCCTATCAGGAGGTGTAAAAACAGCATCGCCTCTCTCATTTGTGTAAGGTCTAGTAAAATGCTCGTCTGAGGCTGCTCGAGTTGGGGACCCTGTTTCTGGGGTTATTGTGCTGAAGTTTAACCTAAGCTGAAGGGTTTGGTCAATTAAGTTTGTGTTCTCCGCCATCAGTGTTTCGTTGGCATTGAGGAGTCCATATTTCTCTAAGTACTTCTTTGTGTCTAGCGTGATGTTGTTGGGAGACATTCCAAACCGTGATACGTCCTGCGAAACGTTCGACATGTTTTCCGCTCTGAGCACCTGTCGTAACAACCCAGTCTTTCTAGGAATGTTGGCGTTCCGCTGAAGCTTCATCATGTGTGTTAGCTGCTCGTCGCTGAGGTACTTCATCGCCATGGCGTTAATGTCCACCGATGTGTCTGAGTCAGAGTCAAACATCACAGACATGTAGTTAATCTTTGGGATGAATGTCGTGTCAGCATTACTCCCAAACTGCTGAAGCCTGAAAATAAAAAACGGAAATGAAAATAACATTGGATGAAAGATCTTGATAAATTGAGGTTCCAGTGAGCTTTTCATCAAACAAAAAGGAGAGGAACAGTGTTTGAGTAGTGCTAAAATGCAGAATCCTGAAACACACTTCACTCAGGGTTCATACACCTTGGAAACAAAAAAATTCCAGACCTTTTCGAAGATAAAAAAATATTTTTCAAGACTCACGTTACTCAATAATCAGTATATAAAATTACCTGAAATTGTCTTATATAAAGTACATTGTGCCCAAAGCCTTTTGTTGGAACTGGGATCAAAAGTAATCCAGGTCTGGGCCTGTGCTTATAAAACTTTTAGAGTCCAGACTCAATCTCTAATGACATTTGTATGGTGTTGTCATGACATTGGTGTCTCAGACTCTATTAGAGTCTCGAGTCTAGACTCTAAAAGTTTTATAAACACCAGGCCTGATATTTAGGTTTTTGAGTCCAAGTCTGAGAGTAAATACATCTCCCCATATTTTCAGAAAACCTGACAAAATGGACGATCTTTTTGTCATATGCATTGCACAAGCGCATACTTCAAATCTTCGGTAAATGTCGGCAATTCTGTGTCTCGATTTCCCAAATGTATGTTAGTGACAAGATCAGAAAACATTGTCAGATTCTGCCGGTTTCATGCAACCGAAATTTTCTACATGAATCCTAAAGACAAATTTCCATACTTTTTTCAAACTAACTTGCAAAAAAGGTATTTTTCCATACTCCATACGAACCCTGTTCACTAGCTATAGCAAAAAGAAATTTATGATAAAATTGCATATGACCAAACTAAAGTTTCTAATGTCTATAATGACAGAAATTAAATTGATAATCTTGAAAACTGTGGTTACAGAATGTGAGGATTTAAAAAAAACAAAAAAACACACAAAAACAACAACAACAAAAACAACAACCCCACACAGCAAAAACCACCGATCTCAATAAAATTTTAATATGGAATTACAATAATCAATATGAGATGAAATAAAATAAAAGTTATAATCTTACACGGCTAGTAGTTTACAGCGCCCTCAATAGATTAAGAAGTAGCAGGCTACAACAGTGATGATAGCAGGGGGCAAAGCGGGGGGTCTGGGGGCCCTCCCCGAGAAACATTTGAAAAATCGAACCTCTGAGATGCATTCTCATGGCCTCTGTTAGCGCAAATCAGTCACCATCCATTAAATGCAGCAACTGCACAATTTTAGGAGACTTTATTAAAGAAGAGAAAGCACTTTTTTTTTACCATCAACGAAAAGTAGGCAGCGGCAAAAGCTGTTTCAGGCGGCGATTTGCCGCCGGAGACCGGGTACTTTTGAGGGCTCTGAGTTTATGGGTAATTTATGGGTCTTTTCTTCAAAACAACAGAGAAATAGATTACCAACCCCAAATAATGAAAATGAGAAAGAATATAAAATGTTAAATAAAGTGAAAATAACAACCTTGCAAAGCAATGTCTTTACTGTGTTATTTAGAGCTCTGAAACTACTTACTGTAATATCGATTGTAGACCACTGGGTGCCATCTTTGAAAGTCCATGACCATTGCCATCAGATACATCGCCTTCAGCAGCACTGTTTTCTGTTGGGTAAGTTGTATCTACAGTGTGTGTGTTCAGGAAATTCCGGATGTTACCCTTAAAATGCAGAAAAATATAGCATATAATTCACTTGTTCAAAAGATTCAACTAAAACTCGACTCCATAAGTGTTACTTCTCAGGCGCACATGCGTTTTTAAAAATATGAGAAATGCATTTTGTGATATTAAAAAAACCAGGATGACCAAAAACACTTTGAATGTACGGAAATGTATAATATAAACAATAAAATCTAAGTAAAGTATAATTTCAGTTATCAAAAACAGCTCTAATAGTAAAAAATATGCCTTAGTGTTTAAAAACTAGGGTATGTCCCTTTAATACAGGTCTATAACACAATACATAATAAAAATATGTGTGTAACTGTGTTTTAAAATCCCCAACAAATTAACAGTTAAAAAAAAAATAATAATAATAATAATTAAAATTCAGAAAGTGTATTGGGCAATATTAAACCTTCATGAAACAAAAACCTCTGTAGTAATTGTTTTACAGTAATGCATGTGTCACTCTCAATACAGCTCGAGCAAAACAGTTCAGCAACTCGATGATATAACTTACAAGTAGTTTGTCATAATATTCTTTAGACTCCTCATCTAAAGTGGCAGGATTGACTGCACCAAATCCATCAGCATCTGTATACGAGTAACCATATTCCTAAAAATAAAAATAAAAACATGCTTTTTATTTCACTAGCTGTTAGGCGATATAAAAGTAAGCTACTGTTAACATTCTCCAAAATAGCTATTTTTGTATGTATCATTGTATGTTTCTACCGTATCATGACTTATATATAGGTATTATCAAACCTGTATTTAAGTGATATGAATGTATGGACGAATGAATAACAGCATGTAAAACACATCGGCTATTAGGTGTCAAACAAAGGTAAGTATATGAACAAAGAAATGAATAAACAAAGGAATGAATTACTGTATCATCATAATATGCTATAAGTTAAACAATGGTAAATTAATTGTTACATGATATTAAGTGATAGACCTAGTTTTTCTTTTTCAAGTTATATTTATTAAATTAAAAAAAACAGTGCGTTCAACAATAGAATAGATATAATTCCATAAACGCTCTTTTCCAACACAGATCCAGAAATGTTGCTTTCTTAAACTGAAAAACAAGTTTTGAAGCAAATGGATTCTAATAAGAATACAACAAACACTTTAAAATACTCAATCAGCCAGTTTAAATGTGTTAAAGCACTCCCAAAGTTTGGCAGGAAATATCTCTTATACTTACTAACAGAAATGTAATTATTATATTACGACATATGTAAGTGCTTGATCGACAAACAAAAAACAAATTACCTGCTGAGCACACATGCTGGCACTGATAGGACTGGTCATGTTACTGTCATCCATCGAAGCAACTTCTTTACATTCATCAGACCTAAACAGACACAGCTTTCATTTATTTGTTATTTAATTTACTTGAACAGCAATGTAATGTGAATTATAAATATCCTTTCTGTTTCAATTCCAAAACTTTAAGTTTTTGTTCTATAATAATAGTGAATGTTTCTACAGCATAGATCTCAACGACTTATTCCACACACAATACTACACAGAGTCATGTAGTGTGCACATTGCTTTTTCAGTTGGTATTTGCTGAAACAAAACATAATTGAGCTCACATGGGACAATATTTCGAAATCTGAGGTAATCGGAAGTCGGTTCACGTGGCTTTTACCTAGGTAACCAATTGTTTGGTTACGTGAATTATATTTGCGTAACCTGTGGGTTAACTGATTGGTTACCTCAAAGTTACGTTGAAATTATATTTTAAATACATAATTTTTTGCTCAAACATAAATTTAAAACAAAATACAAAAGAAAACATTTTATAAAACAGATTCTTTAATGCTTTCTAAAGTTAACAATATTGTAAAAGGACTAAGTATCAGCCCCAGTACTAGTGCATGGAGCACATTAAGTCAATATGTTTTTTAACCACACTTTCTACATCCCTCCGGACTACCCCAGTACTGAAACAAAATAGATGCACTTCCAGATTCCTTTTCTTGTTTTCTGGTGGCCAAGTTACTTTCACTTTATCAATGGTATTTCTATACTACAATGATGTTCCAAATGTTTGTTTTTTAAAGCTCATAATGCGATGTTAGTACTTTTCAACTTTTTTGACACTTTGGGAATCCTGTTTATGTTAACACCGTTTTCAACATTTGTAAAATATTATGTCTAATATATATATACTCTTTTAAAGATAAAATAGCAGTAGATAATTTAGCCATCCCCTGCGGTCCGTGCACATTTCTGTAAAACTTTTGGCTTGACTCTATACTGAACATTTTAGTTTTAGATTGGTCGCAAGTTACAACTGTTGCAATATAACGTTGTCTACTGGTTTGCTGTGCCTCAATTAGCGTAAAATCAGTCTAAAACATATATCGGAATACTAATAGTATGTCTGCGTAAATAAACTTTAGTGTCTCGAAATTACAATACTCAACTGTATAATAAACTTCCTGTAATCGTGAAGTTTGCAGGTTTTAACTTCTGAACATCTACAGGTAACAATGTAACTGATTTGCGGTTTGCATAAAATTTAATTTTGTGTACCCAACACACTAACAAAACGGCGATTTGTGGGAAATATGGTGCCCTGACACATATATTACGAAAAGAGAATTATTTCTGGGACAAACCTTGATGGAGATGACTGGTAGCTGGGCAGGTCGAGAATGATATCCGAGTGAATGCTGTCCACGGTCTGGTTCTGTATGCCCATGTTGTTCACGACCGCAGCTATGTCTGCCTGGTTCATGTCTACACTGTCCGTATCATCCCTCTGTGTGCTGTTTAGCTGAACCACGCCCTTGTGTCTCATCTCCACCGGCGTCTGCGTTTCGCTGTCAGGATGAAATTCCCCCGTCCGTTCCGACGATGTGCGAGAGCAGGACCCGGATGAAAAATTCAACTTCTGTGGACTCGTCTGAATTTGTATGGAATGAAGACTGGCTGGCCGAGATCTCGACTTGTTTGGCGAGAAAAGCGTCGTGTTGACAGCCATCTCGCAAGTTTCGGGTTTCTTGCACGTCATGTTTTCTGCAGTTGGAGTCGTCTCTGTAGAACTGTCGTGCTGAGAGGACGGCGTTGCCTGAGACGTTGACTGATTTTTTAGGAGTGCCTGCATCTGAGACTGGAGCTGCTGTAACTGTGCATTCTGCTGCATGATCAGCTGGTAGATCTCGGGAGGCACCTTGTCCCAGTTGATGGAATCCACAGATGGAGTCTGGACGAATCCCGACAGGTGTGCCTGGTTCGAAGACCCTGGACTGTGAGATTTCGGCGAGGGATGCAACCGGTCGGGAGTCACGCTAAGACCACTGTCATCGCTTGACTTCCCACTGCACGAACTTTCTGTGTGATCTGTGTGATCCTGACTTGAAAGTGATGCGTTCTGAACCTGCTGCTGTTGGTTGAAACCAGGAAAAACTTGAAGATGGTTTGCTGGAAAACCTTGTGGATGGTTTCCTGGAAAACCTTGGGGATGATTTCCTGGATAACCTTGCAGATGATTTTCAACTAACTGATTTATCTGTGGGGTAACAGAACCACAATGTGCTTGAGTATTCACGGAGAGACTTGAAGAGGTAGAATTCTGCTGAGAAACTGATGGATGTCTCAAGGAGTTGCTGTGAATTTGATGCTGCTGCTCTCTTTGATGCTGTTGCACATACACTGGATTACTTTGCGGAGGTAGAGAAAAAGGCTGAGATGGATGCAATGCTGGATGAGGGAATTCTGGGAGAGACTGGTTGATGCTCTGCGGCTGAATCTGTCGGTGCCTTATGCTTTGGACCTGGGGACACGACAAAGACATTGATTGCTTTTGACAGATCTGTCCTTGAACAGGTGCATGCATCCTTAGAGATTCCTGAGGGTATGTGGGAGACATAATTGGCTGGGGAATGGGGAAAGACTGTCTTGGCTGAGCACTACTAGGATTGTGTGTTCTGATGGGTGCAGACACAAACTGGTTAGACATAGCATCAGGTCTGACAGGTGCAGACACAAATTGGTTAGACACAGTATCAGGTCCGCTGGATCTCGTTTGATTGTACGACACAGCATTGGTGTGGTTAGTGTTTGTGTTGACACTTACTGGGTTATTTGGTGCCATGCATCCTTGACCACCACCACCAAATGCAGAGTTTCTTAAACAAAATTCACATGCACATCCTTTTTGATGATACAGGCCAACACTTGTGGTAGCATAGTTAACCCCTGATGGAAACATATGCTGGGAATTTACACCTCCATTTCTAAACTGTTTTTCTACAAGATGTGGATGCACAAAACCTTGATGTACCTCCATGCCATTCCGTGAAATTCGATTCTGAACACAGTTCTGCTGACTGAAGGGAACTTCGGACAGTCCATTAGAGTTGGTGTACTGTTGATTATCATAAGAGTTTGGAATGGAATTGTTCTGAATATATGGTGCTCCTGATGAATTCATACTGGTATGTCTAGAATCATTCCGTGGTGTGGATAATTCAAGACTGGGGACTTCAGGAATAGATTCTAAGGCACGAGACAGTGGTGTAGACTGCTGTGAATCGTTGAAAATCAAAGAAACCTCAGGTACCATAGACTGGAAATGTGTAGCCTACAAAACAAAAACCGAGCATTATAGACCTTTAATCTCATATAAATCTGACACTAAACAACAAATCTCATAACTAAGTAATTCTGTGTGTTTACTTATAAAATATACGGTTTACTTATAATTGGAATGTTATAATTCTTTAGGTCTTAAATATCCTGTTTATTAATTAAAAATGTAAAGTCAGGTCTTTATGGTTTGAGGCGAGCATTTCCAAGTGGGTGAAAAACTGTTCAGCTTGTCACATGCTGATATACATTTTAGATATTAGATTAATCTAACAACACTGTACAGATTTGTTTTGCATTTAGACACTGAGAGCAAGTGTGTTTTAAGTACTGTCAATATCAAATATTAGAAATAACATTTTTATTATGCAAGCCTCTGACATTTTTTGTTTTCAGAATGCTTGCCAGCTTTCAATGTAAGGCTGCTATTGAATTCTTTTTGTTTGATAACTATTAATGTATATATCAATTCTAGAATGATCACTCCCCTTTCAATAAACATATTATATGATAGATAGAGGTTATTTCATGGGTTTTTCCAAATACAATTTTTATGTCAACGAGTGATGTGTGAAAACCATATTTTCACGAATTGCTTATCCTATCGAAAACACGTAACGCCATGATATATTTCTTCCTATGGAACTTTTCCAGAAAATTACTTGACCATAGACTTTTAAAAAGAAATTTGAATAAAAATTATCTTTATTAACATTTATTTAATAATACTGCTGTGCAAACATATCTGATAAAGCAATCCTCCAAAAACTCCCACAAAAACAAAACGAATGCCGTTAAATTCTTACACTTACACTCAATGACAATACATGGTCATTATTATTTAGCTTCGTATTCAATTTGTTTTAGATATTTTATCGTAATTGTACTTAGTATCCATTTTATATAGGTACAGTTGTTTAAATGACTTTTTTTTTTTTTTTTAAATACGATCAGATGCATTGGTAATCATCAAACTTAAATACAAAGATACGAGACAAAGGGAGATAATTTAATCATGCACTTTTACAAAAAAGTAATGCAGTTAAAATATAGTAAAAATATGACTTTTCACTGGATATCACTTTTATGGTTTCCATAGATCCATATATTTCATTGCTATGTATATAATAAATTATAATATTTACCTTGGCTTGGTGTGGAGTTGGAATTGATCTTGGCAGGATGTCATCTGATACTGTATTACATAGAGGTGTCTTTCTGGTTGAATTTTCTCCGGGTCTGCAAAATAAAAACAAATATATTAAGTGCTGGATGTAGTAAAAGTTAACTTTCGTCCAACCCACACAACCCATGTCACTGTTTAATAATAGGTTGTTATGAGTTATCTATATAATCCAGAGTTTAAGTTAACAACAAATGTGGTTAGTGATGTAAGTCTAATTTAATTTGTCTTGACTTAACTAAATGCTTGTTAATGTTTCAATCGGTTATTTGGAGAATGCCTATGAAAATCAACTTCAGTTTGCACATGGCAAATGACAGCATAAACCTTGAATCATCACTCACATACCCTGAGATTTTACAAATGCACTTACAAATCTTCTTCAAAACCCTACTGAAACCACCCAGTTAAATACATATCTTTACATTTCGTCCACAACATAATGACCAACCCAGATAAAACCAAAGAACTGCATCATGAACAGAAGAAAAGCAAAGCATTCAACAATATACAACTTCATCATTAATAAACCTAGTTAGTTTCTAGTTTCACCAAGTGGTACTCACCCAAGTGCCCGGAATTCGGATAAAGCAGCATCAAAGATTTCTCTTTTTGGACCACTCACAACTGGACTCAAATCGCAGTCTATTATACCAGAAGATATGCTTGTAACAGTCTGCAAAATAATGAAAGAACTGGATTAAACAGGAAGAAGGAAATGGTTTATTTAACGACGCACTCAACACATTTTATTTTCGGTTATATGGTGTCAGACATATAGTTAAGGACCACACATATATTGAGTGAGAAAACCAGCTGTCGCCACTTCATGAGCTACTCTTTTTGATTAGCAGCAAGGGATTTTGTATATGCACCATCCCATAGACAGGATAGCACATCATTTAAACAGAAGTGGCAAAATAATTATACTGACCTATTATCAAATTAAAGTTTATTGTAGTTAAATGATTAAGAGCTACTACATATATTGCATCTCAAATATACTGTTACCGTGTAATAGTAAAAAAAATTATGTCATCAATATTTTATATTTCAGTTTTTGAATAAAATTAACTTTTATCTCATTTGCAGAATATGTCCAATGTATGTCAAATATTTTATCACTAAGCAACAGACAAGTTGCATTACTAGTACATATTATCAAAACTGGGGCGGGACGTAGCCCAGTAGTAAAGTACTTGCTTTGGGATCGATTCCCATCAGTAGGTCCTATTAGACTATTTCTCGTTCCAGTTAGTGCACCATGACTGGTATATCGAAGGAAATAATATGTGCTATCCTGTCTGTTATATAGTGTATATTAAAGATCCCTTGCTATCAATGGAAAAATGTAGCAGGTTTTCTCTCCAAGATCTTAACACTTACTTTTGACTCCCCCTATCCACCCCTTTTAAAATTCTTGCTTCTGCCATCATATTGGTACACCATATTGAGTTATAAATGCTAATATTAACTTACTCAGAAGCAATTAGATTATTGCATCAGTAAGAATGTGTAGAGATCACTAATTGCATGTAACATATTTGTATTGTATAAAATTATTTATATTACAGTGACTGCTAAATAGTTATGTTAGCAATAGGTGAATATTAACACAGAAAGCTGTTTGAGAGGACACAAATGACCACTTCAGAGAGGTGTCCTCTGATTACAGGTAATTGCTTGGGAAGGTTTGACTGTAATCAATATTAATAAATAGAATTATTACCTTTGCTATATTAGCCACCTCGTATCCAGTGAAAACATCAAAGTCTAGTTTGCTGTCCCCTGTAGATGTTAT
Organism: Gigantopelta aegis; assembly: GCF_016097555.1. NCBI lineage: Eukaryota > Metazoa > Mollusca > Gastropoda > Neomphalida > Peltospiridae > Gigantopelta > Gigantopelta aegis. The sequence goes on along the minus strand of NC_054704.1, from coordinate 82,413,904 downwards.
AACATCATAGAATTCAGGTTTAGAATGGGTAGGACTGTACAACACAAGAAGAAACTGTTCTGGGGGACAGCACACTCTGTAAAAAAAAAAAAAAAAAAAAAAAATATATATATATAAAATTATAAATCTGTATCAACATGCTAGTAATTAAAATAACAAATACAGTTTTCATTATTGCAAATAGGAATCCGGAATTGGACTGACATTATTAGTAGTTTTTTTCCTTTTTCATAGAAAATTACCAGCAATATATTAAAACAGGTCAGTTATATTGAAAAAAAGAGAAGTGTTATTATTAACACAGTGCAAAAACCAAAACATAAGGCAGATGGGATGACAAAATCGATTACATTATGACTGACCCTTCAAGCCTTGAAATACGTTGTGAAAGGCCAGTCATCCATCTGGTAACCTATCTTGCCTTCCATTTTGAAATTGTTTTCTTGCTCTATTGACAGGAATGCTACCTGCGGCTTCCTTTATGGGTTATTCCCCATACACCCACCTTACACTACAGGAACATGACAAATATACTTGAATACCTGATACCTGTTAATGAATGAAAACATACCTGTCTTGCATGTAGTGGTTATGTAGGTATCTTAAACAGGAGGCCCATATTAGAGGATGATGAACTGCGGTCACACCAGACACCCAGCTAAAACAAAAAAAAACAGTACACATTTGCAAACATTAAAACATGTTTTACTAAACTAAATTTTTTATACAAGATATTAATAAAAATGGAATATATAGTAATATATATTATATTTATAAATCAAAATTTTATATTGTTTATTTACCACAAACTGTGAAGAAAAAAAACAAATAAAGTAAAATTTGCATTTGTTGATCTTTTTTTTTGGATTAAATATTTATTTTACACCAAAGACAATGCAAAACTATATATCAAATCACTAACCTGAGTAGACATTTAGTAAAGTGATAATAACACCTTCTTTTATATTTATCCTGGAGAAGCCTGCCATTGTTGATGACCAGCAACCTACTAGCCACAACACTTTAAAAACATGCTTGGTAAAACAACAAAACCATGATCAAAGGGAAATGGTAATCTTGAAATACAAAATATAAAATAACTTACATGCCAATTATTGGAAGAGTATAAACTTTAGGATCTGATTCCAGCACCAACAGTATTTTCCGAGTATGATCCATGGTAAGGTATCTGCATAAAAAGAAAAAATCCAATTATCCACATTTTCATGAAAATTATTACCATTGTGAACAGTTCTGAAGCCATCTGAATACATTGAACATTAAAGTTTTTAAACACTACAACATATTTCTCATTATTAGAGCTGTTTTTGATAATTGAATAAAGACATTACTTAGATTTTATAGTTTAGATTATCCATTTCCGTACATTTGAAGTGTTTCTGATCTTCCTGGTGTTTCTAATACAACGAAATGCATTTTTCATATTTTCAAAAATGCATGTATCTCTTTTGTATCTTTATCCAGATGTGTTACAGGTATGTAGTTTAATCAAACTTAATGTCCATTTTCAGGAGTTGAAACTAGGGTCTGTGACTTTACGGTTTCACACACCCAACAAAGGACAGGAACCTCACACTTACCCACTCTTTGGAGTGCCCTGTACATGACTTAAACTCATCGGACCAGCCAAGTTCTTGGACAGGGCTGTGGGAACGATCGGTACCGAGGCCACAGGATATGCTTTGAAAACTGTTCTTGCTGTGACAATATCGAAATCCAGGTGCGCAACACACTTCTCCCCACTACTATACAAAGTAAACCATCCTTTAGTGAGGAGAAAGTGGGTGAGATCAACACTGTCTTTGCTCCGACATCTTTCCCTCAGTAGCTGTAATAACAATGAGACATGTCACAATGTTTAGTGAAACTACTGAAATATCAGTGAATATTGCTATCAAACTTTAGTGAATATGATCTTTACAGCATTAGTAAATGTCATGGCATAAACCTGATGTGAAAAAAAATTCTTGATTGTTCTTAACAACTAAAGTGCATTTTTTTGTTTTATAATTTCACTACTGTTTACGGTTTTTCAACTCCGATGTTTGAAATTAAAATATGCTTCGAATCAGTTCAACATGAGATAATTGAAATCATTATTTTAATTTAACAATACCTTTAAAGCACTTGTATAATCTTCAACTGTTCCTACTCGTTCTGCAGCTGAACTTAAAGATACCTGAAAATTAAATAATACATTAACTAGTAGCACACACATTAAAGAAAGAATTCATTAAACTATAATAGTACAATTAAAATGTTTTTAACATACCACAAGATATCTTTGGTGGATCAATGACCTCATTTTCATAGGATAAAATTTTGTAAGAATGTGAAGCAAACATAAAACGTAACGGATAATCAAATGAAATAGTTTATGTTACTGACTAGCTAATACCTACATCTTCCCATATGGCTACAAGGTAACAAAAACACAAAAAGGAATAAATAAAACAATTTAAAATATGGCTTCATAAAATATGAATACATGTATTGCCCTTCAAATATAATTTTCATAGGATAATATTTTGTAAGAATGTGAAGCAAACATAAAACTTAATGGATGATTACATGCAATAGTTGATGTTACTGACAAGCTAATCTCTACATCTTTCCATATGGCTTACAAGAAGGTAATAAAAACAAACAAAATATAGAATCAATAAAAATAAAATAAAATATGGCTTCATAAAATATGAATACATGCACTGCTCTTCAAACTAAAATATTATGCAGCTTACATGGGCACGATATAGATGGGGCAGTAATGCCCAAGATGATACCTAGTTTGTGCAGATGATGTCACTTCCCTGGTACCATTCATTATCCAACACTCACGAAGGAGTGGTTAACACATATTTGTTGTAACTTTTATTATTCTGTTTTCTTGTAAAATTGATGAATTGGAGTCAACATACCTTGACTGGCACCATGACATCCCCTGGAGCCAGACTATTCAGAGCAGAGGAATGCTTTGGTGACGTATCTATCCTATCAATTTCAAATCTCACGCCTTCACAATCTAAAATTGATCAATAACAGATGCATGTCTCATAAATATCAATATTCAGTTAAAACACTGAGAATCAACTTCTACCGAATTAAAATTGTAAAATATTGTATAAGTGAGCATCTTGTTTACCCCATGGATGTTCCTCTCAGCATGTTTAGAAGAAAAGTATTACACTTATGTTATTCAACTGAATAATAAGTGTAGTTTAGGTGATTAGTCCTCTTACAATATAACATTGTACACGGTATTGCTTGAAATGGTCATGTTTGTCCCATCTGGTCACGTGAAATTTATTTTGGAGTAAATAATCACCTACAAATTTGTTCAACATTCCATAACACAAACTCTTCAAATCCCTGAATGTTCATGATCATTTTAAGTGTTGTGAATCCAGTCAAATCACTGTGATGTATTTCTATAAGTTTCTTATAAAAACCCATTATTATCAAAATACTGGCACATTAGGATATCCAAGAACATGTGTATGTTCAAAAATTAATTATTCTGAGCCCAAAACTGTAACTTCAAATCAGATGTACTATACAGGGATGCATAAATGGCAAATATTTAACTAGCCCACCGGACCAGAACCAACTAAATGTTACTAGCCCACCAGAATTTCTACTAGTCTGCCAATCTATAGAACAATATATTATTAACAATATTATAATATACATTGTCTTCACTTCAAATGAAATATACAGATATATTGACAAAACGTTATTAATGACACTTGGTAAGTGATCAACATCACGTGTCAAACAAAATCAAACAAAAACAGATAGACCGTTGGGCTGGTAGTTGCATTTTTAAAATCGTCCGTAGGAAGTTTTACTCACATATGGCGAGTGGGCGAGTACTTTCTGCAATCCTACTATACAATATGTTTAAAGGATTGTACAGTTTTAAGGGACTGTCCTGAGTCTGTAGCCATTGTAAGATGTTTGCAATAACAGAGCCTTGTTGGGGATTACTATTTCATACTAAATACATTTTCTTGTTCAGAATACCAACGTCTCTATATCGATTGTGTTTGCAGTCATATACTAACGTTTAGTAGCACTCAGTTTTTACTTTAATGTATGATATATATTTTTTCATATGTACGAAATTATTGGGAAGTAAAATCCAGTCTGGGCTACTACAAGCATTAGGACAACAACAAGCACCTTGTAAATACAGACACTGATATTTTAAATAAGAAAATGTATTTAATTTGTATGTTACGTCATCGAAAAGGCTCTATTGGTCAGAAACATTTTACAATGGTTGTAAAGTCTGGACTGTCCCTTTAAGCTTATGGACAATCAGATGTTATGTTACGTTCATCTTGCAATCTCTGCTTTTGACAACAAGAATAATTAATCATTATCATTTACAAGTACAATCATGGAACCAATTTGTATATTTATTAAAAGGCATGTAAATGAGAACAAACAAAACTCACCATCATCAACATAGAGGGAACCAATAAGAACCCCATTCCATGACTGACCACAACTCTCACTGTGTCTCTGAGCAAGACGCAGAACTTTTTCAGGAATCGAAATTTGAGGCTTTCTGAAATTCAGTGGAAAATCCATCATTAAACATTTCTTCTTTGTCAATTTCATGAGCATAAATTACATCTCTAGCAAACAATTAAAAAACAAAATGACACCATTAGAGCACATTGATTTATTAATCATCGGCTATTGGATGCCAAACATTTGGTCATTTTTATATATAATCATAGAGAGGAAACCCGCTACATTTTTCCATTAGTAGAAAGGGATCTTTTATATGCACCATCCCACAGACAAAATATAACATACCACAGCCTTTGATATACCAATCATGGTGCATTGGCTGGAACGAGAAATGGCCCAATGAGCCTGCCTACAAGGATCAATCCTAAACTGACGGCACATCAGGTGATCGTTTTACCACTGGGCTATGTCCCACCCTTAAACAATAAATATCCTAATAACTCTCCAAAAGCAAACATGTACATATACAATTCAGTGCTCATACACTCAGTTATTAACGAAAATTCTCTAATTTTTTGTCCAGGTTCTATGTCTGATATTTTTAGACTTGAAGGAAGTAACATGTTATTATATAAATTAATCTATTAGAACAATTTTATCTTATTAGAACATAATTACAAAAATATTTACATATTAAATTAGGAATTTTCATTGTCGCTTAGTTTTTGGGAAGGGGTGTATGTTCAATACCACAGAATGCCTGGATAAATCCCTTTGTGCATACTCTTAAGTTGCTTTAAACAGATTACTCCCTCCCCCCGACATCATTAATAAAAATAATAAAAATTTCATAACTTTCCATGACTGAACAAAAAATTCCATCTGTGGAAAATTATATTTGCAAACTCTATGACTTTCCAGGATTTATTTAAATATGAATAATTTGTTAAACTAAGAAGTGTACATAGCAGCTGAAGTTATATTAGTTTATAACCTTTCATCCAGGTAAATGTACTTTCAAATGTTCAACAAATATGCTAGTCACAAAACGAAAAAAGCTGATGATGTATTTTAAATAGCTAAATACCAGCTAATTGGTAGTTCTCACCTGTACTGAGCTACATGTAAAAAGACTGGAGGTCCAGTAGCTGTATGATCCCACAAGATAACTTTTGTTTGAGGAAACTTCAGCATCACCAGATCTTCACAGCTAATAAAGAACAATAATTAAAACAACTGTTTAACATCCGTTCACTATCACTAGTATCAGGAAAAAGAGTATAATTATGGCTCACATAATCAAGCTGTGAAATTTGTTTTGGCAGATTAATTTTATTATCAGGTAAACAAAACCAAAACAAAACCAAAACAACACAAATGTCTTCTATGCCAATTATAAAGGTTTGGGCATGTGTTTGTTTTTCAATATAATAACAAAATACTTTTATAAATATGTCTTCAAATCTGTATTCCTGAATCCTAACCATGACCATCAAATTTCAGACCAAAGAGCATCTCTTTTTTATTTTAATGACAGGTCAGTTTTTGTCCCCCAACTCCACCCCACCCTACAATGATTCGAATTCCTAATTTGCTTTACGTTTTTGTCCCCCAACTCCACCCCACCCCACAATGATTCGAATTCCTAATTTGCTTTTAGTACCAAAGAAAAAAACCAAATTGTCAAAGTAAAATATTGCTAGACTAGTAAGGTAAAAAACAAGGCCAAATAATTGTCATATTTCTTATATACAAGTGTATAAATTTAATACTTTCATTCATGGTCTTAGTACACTTTTAACGTAAAAAATTATAATTAAACACTAGCTTAGATAGGGTGTCCATGATGTACTCACTCATTGGAAACTCGGTCTTGTGCCTCTAGTCTCTGAATGGACGAATCTGTGCCTGAGAACGGGAATCCATATTGAGCTCGGATGTGCTGAGGCATGTTCTTCAAGCGAATCGGAACAGCCATCTGCACAGATATCTGAAACAAAACCAAACTGTTAACAGGACTCTTTATGTTAACAACTGTACGCTTTACTTGGACAAATCTTTTTGGGTGAAGGATAAGGAAACTTCTAACAACTAGTATAACCAGACATGTCACCGTATAAAATATATATAGAAATATTTAATAATGTTATACCTAAGGTCTCTGGAAATTGTGAGAATGGTAGTAAAATGGTTTGCACATCACTCATGGAAGCTAGGTTTTGCCACAGATTTATCCAGGATTTTTCGGCAGGGTTCCATGTCCAATTGCATTGGGAAAAATAGCGTGAGTAAATCATACTTGGGATATTTTTTTCAGAATACCACTGTTAAATTAATTTATTAGAACAGACTGTTACAGGCACCGTTACATGAACCTTCTTAAAATTGCAAAACTCATAAATGATTCATGCAAATTTTCAATTTTTAGCAAGTGAAAGAGAGTTGGGTTAGTTTGTAAACAACAAATTATAAGATAATTGGTATCTAATGAACATGAATGAGGTATTCTATTTCTTACATATCCTTAAAAACAGGTCTGAAGTAACTTTAAATGTCTTTTCCAACTAAAATGTATTTTCGGCACTCACGCAGCAGTTAATTTATGTGTCACACAGTAATCACTTTCAGGTTAATCTACAATTTCAGACGTCCATATATAATATTACTGGATGGTATGGTTCTAGTGACTGGGTTATCACCATAAAGCAACCAGTCACAAGTCTTTCTTATAAGTTATCTCAAACATATGTTGGAGACAACATTTATCTATAATGGGTCATCTTTTACATGGGTGTGTAACAAATATAGAGAATTCTTGATTTTCTGAAGTCATAATATAAATCCTATGTTTTATCTAAATTTGTCTCATATCTATCAACTGTGTATCACATCAATGCTGTGAAAAAAAGGGTTACACCACAAGTCTAATTTATAGAACTGCTTCTAACTTTTTAGCATTTGCTTCCAAGTTTCAAACTAAAATCTGAGAAGCAATGATTGTTTCCCACTACACAAAATGGACTGAGCCATGTTATCACATTAATGTTTAATACATATTATATAATAGATCAGGTAACTTATCTAACCAGCAAGGATACATCTAAGACATGTGGCGTCAGTGTGCCCATTGGGCTATTTCTCGCTCAAGCCAGTGCACCACGAATGGTATATCAAAAGCTGTGGTATGTGCTATCCTGTCTATGGGATGGTGCATATAAAAGATCCCTTGCTGCTAATCGAAAAGAGTAGCCCATGAAGTGGTGACATCGGGTTTCCTCTCAATATCTGTGTGGTCCGTAACCATATGCCTGATGCCATATAACCATAAATAAAATGTGTTGAGTGTGTCGTTAAATAAAACATTTTTTTCTTTCTTTCCTTGACATGTGGACGTTTGAGCAGGTTTGACTGTATATTAACTTGAGAAAGAACCACTGGTGCTGTACTAGTACAAAGACACATTAAGAATCGGTTGGTAACTGGGTGTGTCAACAACTTGCAAGTTCACCGACAGAAGGGCTGACAGGGACAACAGTAAGAACATGTTAACAAGTCAAGTGTTTGCCTTGCCACTTACAATGATACTCATAAACTCATACAATATAGTACAATAACTCCTCCTTGCTCCCACATGTTAACTTTTACACCTCTTTATAACTTAATGGACCTTTTTTTTTCAGCCAAAGCAATTGGGGTTTTTTGTCTGGTATAGATCTCAATAATATTTTTATTATGCAGTTTATAAATGAAAAACAGAAAATGCCATGTGATAATATAATAATACATGTATCATGTATTTAATGTAGATGAAACATTTTACAAACAAGTATACATATACAGGCTTTCAAGCAAGATTTTGTAAAAAATAAGGGCTTTTTTTTAGGGCAAAATTCTTAAAAAATAAGGGCTATTTTTAGGACTTTTTTGACAAAAATAAGAACTGAAATTCAATAATCAATATACCGGCCTCGGTGGCGTCGTGACAGGCCATCGGTCTACAGGCTGGTAGGTACTGGGTTCGGATCCCAGTCGAGGCATGGGATTTTTAATCCAGATACCGACTCCAAACCCTGAGTGAGTGCTCCGCAAGACTCAATGGGTAGGTGTAAACCACTTAAACTGGTTAAACAAAGGCCATGGTTTGTGCTATCCTGCCTGTGGGAAGCGCAAATAAAAGATCCCTTGCTGCCAATCGGAAGAGTACCCCATGTAGTGGCGACAGCGGGTTTCCTCTCAAAATCTGTGTGGTCCATAACCATATGTCTGACGCCATATAACCGTAAATAAAATGTGTTCAGTGTGTCGTTAAATAAAACATTTCTTTCTTTTCAATAATCAATATAAAAGAAAAACATTCTGTACTCACCTCCAGGGATAACATAAATAAACTCAGAAGATCATGCCAATGGTCATCAACAGCGATATTCAATATATATCAATACAACCAGATTAAAGTAATCTGATATGGTGCAAATCCATGCTGAATATGATGCTGATAACCACCAAAATGTCTTCTGAGAAATACATTAATTCAACATATTCATTATCTGAAAGTATACTAAGGCTAGATTTAATTAATTCCAACACTTATTTTATGTTGCATTTATCAAAAAAATTCAAAATTTAGGATTTTCACCAAAAAATTAGGGCTTTTTAGGATTTTGAAGATTTTATAAGGCTGCTGTCAAAAAGTAAGGAAAATTAGAAAAATAAAGGTCCGCTTGCAAGCCTGCATATACTCAAAGGCAAAAGTTATTGTGACATGGATTGTTTGGAGTAATAAATTTGTGAATGGATTTATGGATGTAAACCAGAGAAAATGTGCATGAAACAGCTCAAAGAAATGCAACCAAGCAGTTGTTGCAGCGATTGCATGCTTTGTGTAAGAAACATGGAATATTCGGGAGAAATGCTGTTCAGTGTTCACCATAAAAGGCCAGACATTAAGTCACAAATCACTGCCGCTCTGTGCAGCCTTTAGAAGTCCAGAAGTCAGAAAAACACCATTAGTGAACTGTTTGATGCAATTTCGCCATGCCACACCTCAGTGAAAATGACAGATGGTGATGCTTGAATCTAGGACCATTCAGTGTGATGTCGCACATCAATTCAACATCACCAGAAACACCATATAGCACTTATGGCAACAAAACAAGGTCGGGGACCGTCCCTGTAGCAGCCCCGTGACAACCCCTCGCCAAGACACATGGATCCGAAACATGCATTTGAGAGCCAGCAACCCTCACCATCCCTTTCTCCAGCGTTTAATGGCCTCAATGAGACGACAGTGCCAGGCCTATATCAATACTCAAGGTGGACACACTCGCTACTGACTGTGTGAACTTTGCTCTGGACCTCTAGTGATGTGGCTCATTTGCAAATGTTAGTTTTATTCTGTATGCATCCAGTATTAATGTACACACTTAATTTGAAGCAATCAATTGGTCTAATGAATAGAAATGCAGTACAAATGCTCAGGATGCTCAAACGAATGTTGAAAAGTAAAGTTTGTTTTATTTAACGACGCCACTAGAGCACACTGATTTTTATCTTTAATATCATCGGCTATTGGATGTCAAACACATGGTCATTCTGACACTGTTTTTAGACGAAACCCGCGAAGTTCCCAGTGACCACTTACAAAAAATAACGAAACACATCGAGATCTTACTGACATATTTAATCATTTGATTTGGCAGTACACTCCATCAGTATTGGTAAACATTCCCTCCCCTACTTCATCAGAAGGTCACTAAATTTCTACAAGGCCAGTTTGTCGCTGGAGTAAATCATTAAATACAGTTGTTGTTGTTGTTATTATTATTATTATTATTATTAATCGGAACCTCGCTACGGTAGATGTAGAGTAAATTGGAAAAGATCGCATATAATATTTGTGAAAACAATTTTCCGACTCTTTGCCCGATATCTCACAAGTTACTGAACTTCAATTTGAAGGGAAGTAACCCCATCAATCAATTGTTAGAAGAAAACATTTCGTGGCTAACGTGTCGCCAATAAAACTAAATTTGCAACAGTAAATCTACCGATATACGTCCGCAAATCGGAAAACTCAGTAGGGTTGTCCCCTAAATGACATCAAATTAGTGCTTGTGATAGTTTTGGAATGTTTTCGTGGACATTGTTGTTATATTAAAAAAGCATTTTTTGGATATACAAAAAACGTTTTAGGGTCGGCAGGTTCAAATTAGGGTCGGTCAGGTAACCGGAAACAAACAATATTTTATGATACGCCTCATTGAGTATAATTAGTGGGAGTGTATTAAATTGTAAAAAAGAATTTTAACATGAATTCAATTTTTTTTTAATTTTGTCAGTTACTGTATATAGCATGCATTGTTATATGCATTAAATGTTATATTATGACACGCAATAGTTATACCCACACTTTATGAGGTGTATCGGTGAATATCCCTACAGTTTTGCTTGTGGGGCCTCCAAGGCAAAAACAAGGAGGTTCTCACTACCAAAACTGTTGCGATATTCACCAAAACACCGAGTAAGTGTGGGTATACATTGTAACTGACTTATACCCCATTTAAAGTCGAGTTAATTATTATATTAGTTCTATGGCAAATAGTATGGAGAATTAAGTACTAAAATGCTATTTCCGAGAACATTTTAATATTTAGACTGTCTAAAAAAACAACTTTTAGGATATGTAGAACTAGAAATAATTAATATTTAATGATTTTTTTTTTTAAGCTTAGGGAATTTACTGGATAGGGGGTAGTTGACACCCCTACCACACTAACTACAGCTCCACACACTGCATGATTTTTAACTAAATATCTCAAGGGAACTATTGTGAATAAGTACGCATGTGTAATTAGATGGCTTTTTCTATTGGTTGAAATATTATGAAAACATAATTTGAACTTATGCAAATGATGTCACCCAGCATACTAATTTTTGTAGATGGCTTGTTCTATTAGTTGAAATATGAAAACAAAGTTTGAACTTTGTTTAATATATATGCAAATGATAAGTGTTACCAAGCAAAACCATTTTTAGGTTATTTTGTAACAGTGAATTGTGAAAGACGGTCGCGGGTGTGAAAATAAACCAGCAAGAAAAAAAAGACTGAAGGCTAGAATGCAGATTTTTTTCTTTAGTTAAATGGAATTAATTTTCTGTGCATTTTAATTTGGACAATCAAGAAGATTTTAAATTCTAACTGCAGGAGGAGAAATGTCTTTGGAGACAGTTACGCTACTGATTACCGCAAACACATCTAAGAACATGTGGTGTTGTATAATACAGGTTATGACAGCTGGACGTGTACCACAAGGGAAAAATATGTCTACATTCCCCAACCGAACATAGCAAGTGTGAATGTGACGGAAAGTAAATGTTCGCTCAGTCATGCACTTCTCCAAATATGAACACATGCTCATCTAATATAAGAGAAACAACGGAAATACCTTCCGGATTTCAATGTAAGTTATGACAATAAAAGTTCATTGTATTATTCATAATTTTTGTTTTGTTTTAAAATTAAATTTAATAAATACAGATGTAGTTAAATGAAAAGTGTAGGTGTATCATGATACACCTACACTTTTCCTCCAAAAGTTTAGGTGTATTGTAATACACCTACACTTTTGGAGGAAAAGTGTAGGTGTATCGGTGGATACATCTACACTTTTAACAAAAGAAACCATGACAACGAGACCACAAGTGGAGTATAAAACATTTAACATTTTGGTTTTTAATTAACTGGGTAACAATCTGGGCAAGTGAATTTTCAATCATGGCCAATGAATTTTTAAATGCACTGGACCGATGGTAAGTTAATTATTATAAAGAAAATCTAGACCTTGATTACATTCAACATAAAAAATAAATACCACCTTACCCAACTTTTTTCACCATGAATCTTTAAACAACCCTTATTTTGTCTGGCCTTAGTAAAATGGAGCCCAGTGAGAAATGAACAATGCTCTGGGCACCAATCTTGAAACTGTTAACGAGCCAACATGTGTTTATGTCCCAATCTCACGCCAAAGCAAAACAATCAGTACTTAGGGTGTGAAAATCGACAGTAAGCAAGAAACTATTCTCCTGAAAAACAGTGAAATTATATAGGAGAGTAGTTGTTCTCAGTGTACAAATTCAGCATTTTTGAGTTTAGCAATATTAGCATGTAATGTGGCATGCAATTTTTTACCCATGTGGAAATAGTTTTGTGGTCCAAGCAAGAGCAAAGTGCTTGTGTCAAATCATAGGGACTGAAACAATGCACCAAAAACTTAAATGTTGGCAAGTGTTTGGCAATATTCAAGCCTGTGTCTTGACACCTGTTGTGTGATTTTGTTTTTGAAATAGAATTAGATTCAAAATATTATGCAACTTCAACATCTTACTCAAGTTACTGTACAGCTAATAATTCACAAGATGAGCAAACTTTGAGCAAAATATGTTAGATTTGTGTTTTTTATAATTATATTATCATAATGTTTAGCTGAACTAATCCTTAACTTAATTACAATCACATATTTACACATACCTGTATTCCTGGCTAAGACTGATTTGTCTATTCAGACTGCCCGCATTTTAGTACATACCAGTCTACATGTATGTACATGTAGGGCCTATATTCTTAGATATATTAATATTTGTTATTCTTTTTTATTTTAAAACTGGTAATTTAACCATAATATTCAACATAAATCTTGGATCTGGATTTAATAGATACACATGTAAATTTTTCAAAACATACATGGTTAAGAGAGTATTATTTATGTTATTAATGACTTCTTTTCAAATCAACACCTTGCCTTGCAAACAGTAATTTTAATTTTAATTTAAAATAAGTAATACTTTTATTTATAAATTTATTTAATCAAAATATATATGCACAACGAAGTATAACAAATATGTTATATGCTGGATGTAGCACTTAATCACACATGTCAGTTTAATACACATCTACTTGTTGGTATAATCCTCAGTAACTAGGCCTATTAATAAAGCTTCAATAGCATTGGCTATTGATCAAGAAAAACACGCCCCTACATGTTTTGGCTCAATCCCGCGGATGACAGAGTTGCATGTAACCACCTGATCTGCAAAGATTTTAGTGCAGAACAAAATAAATGAAAGAAAAAAATATGCTATTTATTTAAGAATGAGTGAATACAAAATGACTAAATGGATTTGTTTTCGTAAAACAGTTCAGTAACAGAAATGCAAACCGAAGTTTGCAGATCACAAACGCGAAGTTTACGAAAGTGGTTGCTTAATGTTATTTAATGTAAAGCATTTTAAAATCAAATCGTACATTTTAAACGTGTAAAATCACACCCAGACAGCAGAATTGTAATAACACGTCACCATTATAACCGGTTAGTATATTCTATACAGAAATAAAGACTAAATTAGCAATGATATGCGAAAAACATACCTGTAAACATTGGCGCTTAGCAGTCAAACCATGTTTTACTGCGCATGCCCGCCGGTATAATTTTATATTTTCTATAATTATTTGGTAAACGAAACGGGATTTTTTAGATTAAATAACGGATTGTTTGTTGGTTTTGTGGGTCTTTTTCTCTTTTTCATTTTTAATTTTTCTTCTTTTTAAAAAATATATTTCAATTCTTTAATAGGTCTCGATGGTGTAGTGGTTATAAATTATTTGATATATTATAAGGCTGGACGATACTGTGATCGCATCTGGATACCGGCTTCATTCTAAAGAATCTTATCGGCTCAACACCTAAAACATTAACCTCTAATACTTTGTCCAGAAAATACAGCCCATATAGCTACGGTGTGTGCCCAAGACATCGTGCTTGAATATTATTTGGATATAAGCAGAAATTACATTTTAAAAATAAAAATAATTAAAATGTTAAAATTAATGTTAATTAAAATAGGCCTAATACAGTTTGGGTGTTGGTTTTTTTGTGGGTTTTTTTTTTTTTGGGGTGGGTGGGTGTGTTTGTTTTTGTTTTGGGGTTGTTGTTTTTTTTGTTGCCATCAGTTAATGAGAGTGGAGGGGACTCTACAAAGTTCGCTCATTTTGCGAGCTCGGCTCATTTCCCTTCAATAGCCTAAACTCAAACATACCTTTTTTTTTTTTTTTGTGTCCTCCCACTCCCTTCAAAATCCTAAAATATTTTTTGCATGATTTTCTGGATATTAACCAAATGAAGGAAGGAAATGTTTTATCGACGCACTCAACACTTTTTATTTACGGTTATATGGAGTCAGACATGGTTAATTAAGGACCACACAGATATATAGAGAGGAAATCCGCTGTCGCCACTTCATGGGCTACTCTTTTCGACTAGCAGCAAGGGATCTTTTATATGCACCATCCCACAGACAGGATAGCACATACCACGACCTTTGATATACCAGTCGTGGTGCACTGGCTGGAACGAGAAATAGTCCAATGAGCCCACCGACGGGGATCGATTCCAGACCGACCGCGCATCAAGCGAGCGCTTTTCCACTGGGATACGTCCCGTCCCTTAACAAAATGAAAAACAGGTAATATCTTTTATTTTAAATAATTTATTAATGTAGGCCTAAGTTAAATACTTTATTGAGATGCTTTCTAACTAGCTGGTTGCCAATGATTTAATAAATATCTATGTCTTTGTCTTTCTCTGTGTGTCTATCTTTCTATTTGTGTCTTTCTTGTACGGGTATGCATGCGCGCGTGTACACTCTATGGTCTTATGATAAGATGTTACAACGCCCCTCACTAATTTTTTTTTAACTCAGTATTAAATTTTGTCTATAATATATTTGTTTTATTTCTTGTATACAGTACATACAACATACATCAGACACACACACACACACACACACACACACACACACACACACACACACACACACACACATACCACATCAACCATATCTTGGAGCCCGACTTGGAGCCGTCCATAATTTTCAACATTTTCACAAGTGTACAAAGAGTATACTTTTGACCCCCCCCCTCCTAAAAGTGTACATCCCCCAAATGAAAAATGTTGATCGACATTTTTTTTTTTTTTTTAAAGTGTACGCTGGCCCTTTAACCCCCTCTCCCCCGCATACGGTTTGTACGCTCGTGGAAATTTTGAACATTATGGACGGCCCTTAATTTAAACTGTTTGTTCAATCGTATTGTATAATGCAAGATTGTGTAATTTTGCAGACGGGGATTGATGCATCTGAATTTTGGGTGAATAGCCACTCAACTAGGTATGCCTATGGTATTAAATTAATAAAACGACCCCACCCCCCTTTTAAATAAATTTTAGATCCACTACTACTTTATATTTAACGACGCACTCAACATATTTTATTTACGGCTATATAACGTCTGACATATGGTTAAGGACCACACAGATATTGAGAGAGGAAACCAGCTGCCGCCACTTCATGGGCTAATCTTTTCGATTAGCAGCGAGGGATCTTTTATATGCACCATCCCACAGTCATGGTACGCTGGTTGGAACGAGAAATAGCCCAATGGGTCCACCGACGGGGATCGATCCTAGACCGACCGCGCATCAAGCGAACGCTTTACCACTGGGCTACGTCTTGCCCCTCAGTTTTGACAAAGTCGGACATTTTCTTTCGAATCATTCTGTAGTTCCAGGGCGGGACATAGCCCAGTGGTAAAGCGCTCGCCCGATGCGTGGTCGGTTTGGGGTCGATCTCCGTCGGTGAGACCATTGGGCTATTTCTCGTTGCAGCCAGTATACCATGACTAGTATATCAAAGGCCGTGGTATGCGCTATCATGTATGTGGTAAAGTACATATAAAAGATCCCTAGCTACATTAGAAAAAGATGTACCGGGTTTTCTCTGATTATTACGTGTCGGAATTACCAATTGTTTGGCATCCAATAGCCAATGATTATTAATCAATGTGCTCTAGTGGTGTCGTTAAACAAAACAAACTTTAGCAAACTTTTTCCCATAGCTCCAAGTACATGTTAGGCCTATTTGAAACAAAAACGATACCATCATACCTTAGGACCTAGGGTCAGTAACCTTAAACCAAATAGTTTATTCAGGTGTCAGTATGGGGTTGCTCAACACTTATGTAACGATCTAGGTCAGGGAGGGACCATGGGATGCGTAACGAGGGAATGGAGTAGGCCTATTTGTCAAGAGTCAAGAGTTTTTATAACAGTTGTCTCGTATTTTTATAAAGTAAAATGCAGCCAGTTATTGGTATCTTGTTCTTTTTAGGCTTATACACCAACCCAAACAAACGTAAAGACAAACGCCAGAATCGTCGAATGGTGGTGGTAATTGGATGGAGTCGGTATGCATTTAAGCTAAGGCTAAGTACACACGCTTCTGAATTTGGTGTTTTTAGTGGAAGTTTGTTGGTCCATGTTGCAAACTGTTGCCTTTTTTCTTTTTTTTGGCAACACGTTTCAACGTGTGTGGAGCAACAGGTAGTTTGCGTTGTACAACTAACTTATTTTTTTAATCACAAATGTTAACACATGTGTACTGGCCTTTAAAGTGCTGTTCCAGATGTATGATGTATCGAGCTATATCAATCAAGATATTATTTAATATGATTAGAAAATTAAAAAAAAAAATGTAAAAAAATTATATACCGGTATATTTTCCATTTAAAAAATTAATATTCCCCTGAAAAACAGAACCAGCTGAATACGTTTCGGGAATTTCCGTAAGATTTGATCCGTGACGTCACGAAGGGTACTTCTTTCGATAGTCAGCGCCATTGTTCATTGCTTCTTTTGTGTTTATTATGGTTAAACGGCGTGTTGTTGGCGGCTGTAGCAATACAAAAGCCGATAAATGTAGTCTTCACGCATTTCCTAGTAATGTTGCTGTGAGAAATCTGTGTGTGAATTTGATTAAAATAACGTGAAAATACTGGACAGGAAGAAAATGCTGGAGACCGTTGTGACTGCAGGCACTTTAGTTTCGATTCGTCCGAACTGGCTTGTCGGCTTAAGCGAGATATGGGAATACCATGTGTTATGGCTTTTAAAAAAAGATGCCATACCAACAATTTTTCTGCGACACAAAACAAATGACAACAAGCCGACGCCATCCACACCGAAACGACCTTGGGGTGCATATCGTCAATGTCCCAAATTGCGTTATGCTTTCAACTCCGGTCAGTTTTTTTTTTTCATGCACGGTTCGTGCAATCATCGAGATCCGATTTGTTGTCGTTTGCATCTCGTTCATTTGTGAGATTTTTCTTTACAGTTCGAGAACATTAAAACAATAAAGTACAAACAAGTAAGTATCTATAGCCTAGTCCGTCCCATCCTACAAAAATGTAGGGTTTTTTTGTAAGAAAGAAAGAAAAAAAGTAGAAGCTAATTTTGTATGCATCTTAGAAAACAATCGGCTAAGAAATAAATGACTTGTAAATTCCATAGTATGACAAAAAGGCGTTCCCTGTAAAACAGACTATAAATACATTAAATTAATTTTACTATATCTTCCCACAGAGAAAACCTTTTTTCATACTATGGAATGTGCTATAAGTTATTTGTTTCTGAGCAGACTCTTTTCACAACTGCACACAAAAAAATAGTATTGTTTTGTTATTTCCAAAACACTTTTACTTTTTTTTTTTTTTTTACGTCAAACTAAACTGAAATTATTCACACAAAAAAAAAACATCTTCATGGATGGATGGGACGGACTAAAAGTCGTTTTTGTTTATTTCTTAAAATTAAAATAAGTTATTTATTTCTGAGCAGACTGTTTTCATAAATGCAGAAAAAAAATAGTATTGTTTTGTTATTTCCAAAACACTTTTACTCTTTTTTTTACGTCAAACTAAACTAAAATTGTTCATTAAAAAACCCATCTTCATAGAGGGATGGGACGGACTAAAAGTCGTTTTTGTTTATTTCTTAAAATTACCGATATCGGGTCCACTTGACTCGTAGAATTCAAGAGTTATTTATCGTCTTTTCTACTACATCACAAGTATTAGAACATACAGTGTAGCAAAATAATTCGCACGAAAAGCTAAAGAACAAAACAAGAATAAAAGTTGTAAATTAGTGGTAAGCTGTCTCCACGACCATTTTCATCGTCATCTGTCAGGCCGGTGGTTCGTCGGAAGATGTTCCAGGTTCAAACTGATAAGGCAAACTGATAAGGCATTATTTGTTGTGTTAGTCCAGTCATCATTACCACACTTCATCATCGAAAGAAGAATCGCTGTCGGTCCCACCCAAATGTTTTTACCGAGAATTTTACTCGGTCGTTTCCGGCAGTGTTCTACGGGGGTGATGTTTTAATACTTTTATGGGGCATTTTCGTAATTATTGATTTACATATCGGTGTAAAATATTATTGCAATGAATTAAGAAAGCATTTAATTGTGGAATTTGAAATTTTAGTGTATGGTCTGGCACAGCACTTTAAGTTGCCTAACGTCAATTATTGAGTATATATTATATTCATAAGCGTACGAGACTGGGGGGGGGGGGGGAGAGGGGCACGGGGAATGCAACTGCCCCCCCCCCCCCCAATGTTGGAGTAAATGCTCAAATTCGGGCAAAAACGAAAGAGATATTCGTGCAAAATTATTTGGCTTAAAACGATTTCACCATGTTTTTCCATCTTTCCAGCCACAAAATTACTTGTAAACCATGTAAAAATTCATAGTAATTTGTATGCAATCCGATAAAGTTGTATGGCTGTGTCACGGGGATTCTATAATACCCGTAACTGAATAAAACACGATTGTCCAAATATCTCTCCTAACTGTATATCTATTAGATCTCTCTGTAACAGGCGGTATATACCCGCTGTGGCTCGTCTCTAGGTATAATCAGATACGATCTATACAAGTATATATTATTATAGCACATTTAGTTCACTAGAAAACACAACAAAACACAATACACTTTGGAATCTGTATTAACCTACGCTGACAAATGCACTGCCGCAGTAGTTAATTAATAACAACAATAATAACAACCCAGAACTGATCACTTAATTAGTTAATCTCTAGGTGTCTAGTTTACACAATATGCTAATCACTTCACCGTGACACAACACCCACACGTGTGATAATTGAGAAACGCTTCTAGGGGAACTTAATTAATAAAGGAATTACAACACTATTCCTAACTGGTTAATTTTTAATTAACCTTAACTACTCGTTCAATAACGTGTGATAATTGAGAAACGCTGCCAGGAGAACTTAATTAATAAAGGAATTACAACACTATTCCTAACTGGTTAATTTTTAATTAACCCTTAACTACTCATTCAGTAACCTTGTAACACAAAATTAATACTGGTACCTATCACAATAAAGACAATAACCTACAGTTTACCTAGGTCTTCTAGGATGACTGGCTAAGCTTTATATTACCAAATACTCGTATAATGTTAGAACAATAAGACTACGATTTACTTCGTCAGATGACCGAAGACACTGTCTAAAGAATATTGGTATAATACAGTATTAAAATATTTAAAAGTCACATCAAGGTTATACAACAGAGCAGAAATAATATATATATTTACCAAAGTCCAAACGGACAACGTTCCCTGGGAGCCGTCCTTTTTGCTTCTCCCAGATATCTCTAAACCCTAGCTATTTATTATAAATTCAGAAAATCTGGGGGTACAAGGCGGTACCTCACGTATTATCTGAATTTCCACAGCGAACAAGACGGCATATCTTTCTCTTAGATCGCCAGACTGGCTGTCGCCAACCGCGAGCAATCCCCTGGCCATAAACAGCACTACCGGAGATATTACGTAACTACTAGCCACATGGCCTCCACATCTGCTCTGGGTGTGTATTAGGCGTACCGATCGAGGACCGTCGCGCAGAAGTATTACGTAACAAGTTGCCCACCAGGCTAAGTGCAATTTGGAACTGCACACGGCCTTCTAAAACAATTAATATCGCCACAGGAGAAAACAAAATTAAGAGCATGTACCGTCACAGGCTGTAATGCTAATATATTAATAAATGTTGTTATCCAAATTCAGTAATTTTCATTTAATAAAACAAAAAAGGGAGTCCGTGCGCCTATGATTGCATTCATTCAGGCTAAAGGATTTTAGTGAATTTAAACTAAAATTTCTGACTTATAACATGTGTATACATTTATTATTATTATTATTATTATTATTATTATTAATTAAGCAATGCGTTCTAGTGGTGTCGTTAAACAAAACAAAATTCGGTGTTTTAACCGACTTCAAATTCTTTCTCATTAACCACGAAAACAACTAACCATTAAACCTTTGTTTTTGTGAAACTGACCAGATAGCTGACGTGTTGACCATAAAACATTGTTCTTGAACCTGAAGTGAATACTCGATCATGAAGAATTAATGGGTGGATGGGTGAATGGATGGGTGGATGGATGGATGGATGGATGTATGGGTGTGTGGGTGTGTGGATCGATGAGTGCGTGTATGGGTGGGGTGAATGAGTAGATAGGTGTGTGTGTGTGTGTGTGTGTGTGTGTGTGTGTGTGTGTGTGTGTGTGTGTGTATGGGGTGAGTAAGTGAATCGGTGGGTGGGTGGATGGATTGATTAATAAATGATTGAATGGATGAATGGATGAATGAATGAATGAATGAATGGATTGTGTGATAACCATTGTGGCTGGGTTCGCTAATGAATTTGCTTTCTGGTTTCGTTTTCAAATGACTTAATCACTAGTATGTTAACCCATGTTACCAAGGCAGAGTTAATTCTGTACACAGCTACATTCATTTAATGTTTAGACAAGTCTATCATGGACACACCATCTGTTCATGGTTGACTTATCTGAACATTAACTGAGGTCAGAACAGATGTGCTTTGTGAGTTAATTTTAAATGCAAAGTTGTCTGCAATCGACTAAATACTGAGGCTGATTTCAAAACAATCTAATTAAAATTAGCTCCACTATTACATGTGATAGTGGAGCTAATTTTAATTAGATTGATTTCAAAAACACTTCAACCAGCTCTTATAAGATTTTGTAGATGAAGTTGAAGAACAAACAAAGTCACATCTTCTAAAAATAGTATTATTAGTTCAATAGCCAACTTACTTCATCACTGATGTGGAAAGTTATTGCCGAGCCCGAAGTATTTCGTTTTCTAACAATAATTGCGTTTCGGTATATAATTTGCAATTTATAATTCTTCAAGTTTGCCACATCCATGCTGCTTTCGACGTGAACAAAATGAGACATAACATTATTTGGCTTATCGGTGGATTGTTTACATTTTAAAGATTTGTGTGATATCATAGCGGCGAGACATAATCGACATTTTTATTTAGTTTTTATTTCTGCTGGGAAACACTGTGAACACATTGTTAAGATTTTGTTTTATATTTGTAGTCCGATCAGCTGATGGTTTCATTGATTTTGCGAGGCGGTTCATTATTTTGTTATTGTGGCGTCGATTCTTGCCTTAAAGCCACAACATTTAGACTAGTCTTGTTTTTATCAAACTAGTTCAGTGTGACAGCTAACAGGTCAAGGACGAAGTTTTCTTTTATTTTTCACCATTTTTCAAAACGTACTAGTAACATTTTGCCGCAAAGGGAACAGGATTCTCATCGGCAAGCCCAAACTTTTAAATCCTTACAAAATTTGTGGAGCATCGCTTTTCAAACATTGTAGAATGTCGACAGATTCCAGATATAATGTTGTTTTTGTGCTTGGTGGACCTGGAGCTGGAAAAGGTACACAGTGTCAACTGATACAAAAGGTAATTTTTCATTGCTGATGATCCATCCTGTGACCGTAAACCTTGTTTTTATGGGTATTATGGGTAAGTAAAAGTTAAAAAAAACTAAATTGATCACAGATTTTGTGAACCATTTAGTAAGCAACAACTGTTGGTAATATAACTCAGGACGACAGTCACTTTGCACACCCTTGTTTTGGCTTCGTAAGTAAGTAAAACATATCCAACGGTAACATATGTGCAATCTGCCCCGTGCTTATAAACCTTAAAGTCTAGACTTTAATAAAGTCCAGACTTTAATAAAGTCCAGACTTTAATAAAGTCCAGACTTTAACGTCATGACAACGCCATTCAAATAGCATTACATTAAAATCTGGACTGGAAGTTTTAAATGGGGAATTCCCTTTTTCTTTTTACTGCAGTTAGCGCCTTTTATTTACTGATGTCATATATGATTTACAAATGACGTCACATAGTTTTTGAAACATTACACAAAACTGCCGCAGAGTATGATTCTTAACGTTAAATGAATCCATGAAAAGAGTTTTGATCATAGATTTAACAAAGTGTAGTTATGACATTAAATTAAAAACTGTTTTTGTAAAACATAAAAGAAGGTATGTAATAAATGCAGAACTTCACATATGTTGTTTTCGCTTCCTATTTATTGCACTCGTTTATTTTGCGAAAAAAACATACCACTCTACCGCTACGCGTTCTCTTGGTATATATTCTTGCGCAAAATAAACTCGTGCAATAAATAGGAAGCGAAAACAACATATGTGAAGTTCTGTATATATAGCTAATTTTGAATTTGAATGACGTCAGTATTCCAATGACGTCACTTTGAATCTCCTTACAATAACCATACACTGGGTACATGACGTTTCCGTTTTAAAAATGCTGGAAAAATTCCAATGCAAAATTGCTAATGAAAATGTTTTGTTTAAACAATACAAATGCACCTGAATCTGTTTGAAGACAATCTTGTGATTAAAAAATTGTACCTTTTACGATTGCGGTAAGATATGCTATATTTATTGTGTACTAACCCAAAACAAGGGTGTGAAAAGTGACTGTTGTCGACCGTAATGATATTATTGAGTATAACTTTTTAATTGTCAGGTACAGGGTTAACACTAATTATGAATTTTAGTTAGACAATTTTCAGGTATATAGACTATTTCCTTGAACATTATTAAAATATGGTTAATTATTATTATTTAAATATATATATGTACACGTACAAAAAGGTATCCAAGTAAGTAGGTACAAGATTAGTAAATATACATACTTGTAATTGGTTTAAGCTGGGATTTTACAATGAGAAGAGAAAGAATTTATAAGAAAGAGGAGAAGGAAGTAAATGGTTTGTGAGACAGAAGTCAGTGTAGTGGCCTTACACCGTCCCATAGGAAGGAAATGGTTTATTTAATAACGAACTTAACACATTTTATTTACAGTTATATGGTATCAGACATATGGTTAAAGACCACACAGATAATGAGGGAGGAAACCAACTGTCGCCACTTCATGGGCTACTTTTTTCGATTAGCAGCAAGGAATCTTTTATATGCACCATCCCATAGACAGGATAGCACATACCACAGCCTTTGATGTACCAGTCGTTGTGTGTCCTGGACGGAGGAGCCGGCGAAAGTCAACACATGAGCCTGTGTACTACAACAGCTTGTTCACAATGTGCATGTTAAAAAAAAAGGTTTATGACTTGATCAAGGAAAGATGTGGCTCACTGAGAGACTACTTGATTGCATGAGGATGTGGAATGCTGGGTCATAGGATCAATCTTTCCCAGTGGACCTTTGGCTTTTTTCCAACCAGTGCCATATCCAACACTGTGGTATGTGCTGTCCTGCCTATGAGTATGTGCTTATGTGAGATATCTTGCTATTATTTAGTTGATATAACCTATGTGGCATCTGTGTGAACTGTGGGAGCTTGGTTCTCAGATAATACTGATCTATCAGTTGGCATATTAATGTTGACAACAAACACACAATTTATTTGCTGTTATGGGTTGTTTACAGACAGAAGAAAACAAGAAAAAGAAACATACACCTAGCGTGTAACCATGTCTCGTCACTAACAACTAACCCCTACCCAATGTCTTTGACAAATTCCCCAGATAGGTTAGTTGTGAGACCATGACAGTGTGCATGAACATTAATTGGATACAAGTACGGAAATAATAAATTAAAATGAAATGATGTATTCAATTAGGAGTAGTCTATGTGATAACAGCTGTTCTCCCACTCACCCTGTAAACTATGTGTTGAAATAAGGTTTAGGCTTCCTTTAATATAGATGTTCACATGAAAAGGGCGAAATTTCTTCCTGTTTGTTGCTGTTGCTGAGATTGTTTGTTCAAGGCTTAACGTTTATTTTGTGAGATTCAGTCTCGGTCTGTAAGCAGATACTGGAAATTATGAAGCAGAGGCTGATCCAAGGGGCTGACCAGGGGACCTATTCCCCTTAAAAATATTCAAGCCCCACCACCCCCCTCCTTTTTTTCTCTTTAATTTTGTTTGCATTGGGGTGCCCCTACAGAATATTTCCTAGTTCCATCTAATTTTATGTAAAGTGCAACCAGTTGTCTCCTCTCAGTTTATGATATCTAATTTAATATTGGTCTAAATGTTAATATAGTTTGTAGTAAATTCTCTATTCCAAATAGTTGTACCAAGGTTTGGCATGAAAAACAAAGCATATTGTGTATTTTGATTGTCAGTTGCCTTTTGCTACTTGACAGTTTCGAGTATTGGTGTTTTAAAATATTTGTATTTAAAGTATTTGTATTACCATGGCTAATATTAGTAATTATTGTATACATATATATGTCATTTATATATTTATTTACTACTGTTGGATGTTTTTCTGTAAAATAATTATTGTATTACTGCATGGTTATGAACAAAAATATTAGAATTTGTTTTTAAACAGTAACACTACGGTAATTATGCACCAAATAGCGGCCATACATGTACTTTAAAATGTGTTGAAGTATTATAAACAAATATTTCTTTCCATTATTTCAGGAATTTGGTTATGTCCATCTTTCTGCTGGAGAGCTGCTTAGAAATGAACAGAACACAGAAGGTTCCGAATATTCCAAAGAGATAGATAATCACATCCGCAATGGTACCATTGTTCCAGTAAAAATTACCTGTGCTCTTCTATACAGGGTAAGAAATAAAATCTATATTCCATCCCATCATTCTATAAAACTTTTGTAAAATAATTTCTGTTTGGTTTGAAAAGTAAAAGTGTTTTGGAAATAACACAAAAATACTATTTTTGTGTGTAATTTACAAGTCAGTTGGCTCCGAAATAAATAAATTGTTGTAAATTTCATAGTATGAAAAAAGTGTTCCCTGTGGGACGGACTATAGACATTTAGTAAGAATGCTGTTTAATTTTGAGTGAAAACATAACACTGCAATGGTCTAACATTAACCTCTTTTATTTATTTATAATTACATATAACTTCCCACCATTATACAGTTTACTCTATTCTGATTGGACGACATCTCTAGAAAACATGTTACCCTTTGATAAACATCAGAACATGACGTCAAATGTTTGTAATTATAAAAATTGTTTGTCATTTTTGGTGAGTTTATTGAGGTATAATATTCCAATTTAGTATAAAATAGCTTCAATACAATTTGTAACTGTTTTACATTGATAAATTCACGAAAAACAACAAACAATTCTTTTATAAATACCTTGATTGTTGGTTGGGGGGGATACTAAACATTCTTGATAGTACTCTGGAGGCATAATGTCGTAATTATGAAAATAAGACAGGGCCATTATTATTATAATTATGACGTTCTGGCTAATTATCAATTTTAGGTCTAACTTGTTTCAAAATGTAAGAAATGGAGAAGCTATAAAATTTAGTTAGATTGCAGTGGGTCCGTATGCAAGAGTAGACACTGTTCCAAATATGCATAGTCTTAAATGAATTATGTTCAGACAGTAATGCAGTATTAATTTGGACAACAAAATATAATGCCGTGTTAATACATGTTTGTTAATTCTGTGTTGTTATTTTTTTCCAGGCAATGCAAGGCAGTGGTAAACATAACTTCCTAATTGATGGATTCCCCAGAAACAAGGACAATTTAGATGGCTGGAATACAGAAATGGATAAAGTTGCTAAAATACAATGTGTTCTATTTTTCAACTGTCCAGATCAGGTTTCCATTATTCATCAATATTTGTTTAGTTTTTTTAGACTCTACATGTTCATTTTGTGTTAATGTAATGCCATTGAAACTAGATGAAGAAAAAATAAAGTAAAGTTTGTTTTGTTTCACGACACCACTGAAGCTGTTTGAAGGAATGAAGGAATTTTTTATTTAACGATGAACTCAACACATTTTATTTATGGTTGTATGGCGTCAGACATGGTTAAGGACCACACATATAGAGAGAGAGAGGAAACCCACTGTCGCCACTTCATGGGCTATTCTTTTCGATTAGCAGCAAGGGATCTTTTATATGCACCTTCCCACAGACAGGATAGTACAAACCATGGCCTTTGTTACACCAGTTGTGAAGCACTGGCTGGAACGAGAAATAGCCCAATGGGGCTACAGGCGGGGATCGATCCTAAACCGACCACCCATCAAGTGGGCGCTTTACCATTGGGTTACGTTCCCCCAAAATCTATTTGATATCAAACATTTGGTAATTTTGACTGAGGAAACTGCTAAATTTTCCCCATTAGATACAAGGGTTCTTTTACACCAAAGAAAAGTATTTGGTTTTCTATTTACTATACCTACACCTTCCACTCTATCCTCTCTTCTTTTCTTCCTCCTTTAAATCTACTATAGTCTGTGGTATCTAAACATGTATTCACATGTAAATTGTAGGGAGAGGTCTTCATATAGGCTAAGCCTGTTGACCAATCCCAGTTTGTTGTTATGGCAGATAAATATTGTTTAAACCAAGGGTTCTTTTATATGCATCATCCTATGGACAAGATAGCACATACCATGGCCTCTGATATATCAGTTGTAAGCACTGGCTGGAATGAGAAATAGCCCAGTGGGCCCACCGACGATAATGTTGATTTTAAATGTCCTTTATACACTGAATCTAGATAAAAAAAAAACTATCACAAAGAATAGTCCTGATACTTTGGACTAGCTCTGTCATTTGCAGAATTCAGTAATTTCACATTTGAAAAGCCAAGTAAATTTTATTATAATTTGGAAGGAAATGTTTTATTAAATGATGCACTCAACACATTTTATTGACGGTTATATGGCATCAGACATATGGTTAAGGACCACATCGATATTGAAAGAAGAAACCCGCTGTCACCACTTTAAGGGCTACTCTTTTCGATTAGCAGCAAGGGGTCTTTTTTTATGCACTATCCGACAGACAGTATAGTACATACAATGGCCTTTGTTACACCAGTTGTGGAGCACTGGCTAGAATGAGTATTTTAATTTGGTGAAATAATTTCATGTCATGATTAATGTTGTAAAATATTTGTGTGTTATTATTTAATTCAGTTTATTTCATTTTTGGTAAAGTATCTGTCAGAGATTTCCACAAATGTATGTCATTGTAATATTATGTCATTAATTGCAGGTGTGTGTAGAGAGATGCTTGAAACGAGGAAAAACTAGTGGCCGTACAGATGACAATGAAGAAAGCTTGAAGAAAAGGTAGTGTTCTTATTCCTGATCAGGGGGTGGGATGTAGCCCAGTGGTGAAGAGCTCGCTTGATGTGCAGTCGGTTTGGGATCGATCCCGGTCGGTGGGCCCATTGGGCTATTTTTTGCTCCATCCAGTGCACCACGACTGGTATATCAAAGGCTGTGATTTGTGCTATCCTGTCTGTGGGATGGTGCATATAAAATCAGGGTTCATACACTTCAAATGGTTTCATTTTCCAGGACTTTTAAGGGCTTTTTCCGTTCATTTTCCAGGACTATTTTACCTTTTTCCAGGGGTCTGAATATATGACTTGGAAAGAAGTTTTTGTTTAACGACACCCTAGCAGATTGTTTAGTCAGTGGCTGCTATGTCTCCAACATACAATACTTGTTACACACGGTCTACAGTAATCACACCCAACTCTGGATATAACTTTTGGATGGTAAAGTTGTAAACTAAAACTGTTGAAATAAAATATTTTATTAACTACATTTGTTGTACATTGTACAAAATAGTGATATAAACATGTATCTAATACTCAAATAGAATAGAGCAATCAACTTGGCTAGGTAACTATTGTTTCAGTGTGTCCACTTTTGTGTAAATCTCGCTACACAGATCTTTCAGCTGGTCATTCTTTTCTTTAGCTGTTCTCCTCAGACTGTTTGATTTTGAAATCCAAGATAGCTTACTGGTTGACTCTGCTTTCTCGGCAAACTCATCTGCTGATTTGGTCAAGTCCACAATGTCACTTTCCAGTCTTCTTTTCTTTTTTTTCATTTCATCTACTTCATCAAGAAACAGCTTCCTCTTCTTGATCCCTTCCACTTGCAACTTTTCAGTTCTCTTTTCCTCCAAATACGCCATGTATTTCTGTCTACCTGCTGCTGCAGCTGTTAGCAGTTGTGGAGTGAGTTTCACATTCTGGACGCCTCCAACAGAAGTCACATGATCACAAATCAATCTTTGTGCCTCTACCGATCATTCTAGCAGATTTTCTACCCTGCTGCTTTCAGTGGAGAACTGTGTATTCTGATTTGTGTTCAACAACAGTGGTTTCCAGGAATTCCCTAAACTCTCTTAGAACATCATCACATGTTGATGATCCACCTTTCACTCTGTGCGAGTCATTCAATAACTTTAACAGGTTTTTCATTCTTGTGATGCAGCCATCTTTATCTGTAGCCATTTTCCTGGGATTTAGACAGGATAGATTCCTTACAACCGGGTACTTCATTGGCGCTTTTTCCAGCAGTTTACATACTATCTTCATCAGGAAGTCTTTACATTCCATCCTCATTTCCAGAGCCTGCTTTTCGCTCATCTGTTTTGTAACACTAAGCCTTTTCATTTCTTGCTCTGCAGCAAAGCCAATATCAATCTTTGAGTAACTACAGTGGTTTTTCTTTTCCCATGGATCCAAGGACAACAGACTGGAAACACTGACATTCTCCAACAGTTCACTTTTCATGAATCTCTGCATAAGATTTTTACACAGACGAAACATATCTTCACCTAAGAAAGGCAACATCGGTTGATCTGTTTGGTATTAAACCAGAAATGGCAATCTGCTTGGCGATAAAAGTGAAAATGTGGATTTTAGCTGTAATTAACTTGTCTTTACAACATGTCTTGATGGTTTCAAAGGAAGCTGTGTTAGGATTGGATACCTTCTTTTCTTCCACAGATTTCACATATTTTTTAATATGTGTCCATACTTCTAGTGCTCTGACGGCTACTGGTGTATTTTCTAACCATCTGTGGTTACAGAATTTGAGAGGGAAGACATTGGAATCTGTCATTGAAACAAAATCTTCCCTTCGAGCTGGTGTATCCTTAAACAGGTAATACAAACTTGGCAGTAGTTTCTGTATGTCCCAACCAGACGCATTGGACCCATCTTTAAATGCACCATGGACGATATGCAACCCACAGCTACCAATATTTAGTAAGGTGTTGTCACATGTTGTTGTCAGTTTGTCTTATACAAGACGATGGAACTTCCAATTGACATTTGGCCCATCCATGGAAACTTGGAGCAGGTTTCTCATATTTAAGTTGTCACCTAAAACAAAAATAAAAAATAAAATATAATATGCATCATGTAAGAAAAAAGAAGTAAATAAAGCAAAATAACACACACACAATAAATCAATAAATAAATATATATATATATATATATATATATATATATACACACACACACAAACAAGTATGAAACAGCTTAGAACGTTTATAATTATTTGTGTGATCTAAACTGGTCTTGTCCACACCTCCTTGTGTAAATTAGTTGTCAATTAAATCCTTGCAGCTAAAGCTCAGCTGCTAAATCAAAGCGTGTTGCACGTGCGCCTTCTGAAATATACATCTCCTTTGTTTTGGCTTGGCTCAAGTAGATCGAATAAACATAGGCGACACCACCAAAAGAAACAAGTGTAACAATGTTATACACTGTTACGATTGTTGAAAGGAGACCTTTGCAAATCTCTATGGTGTTAAACTCATTCTTAATCTCACGTTACATCGATGGGGTTTATTTAAAGATATGGGCTTCTTTCCGGTCAAATGATTAATCATGGTCACGACTCGCCGCACAGGATTCAGTCCCAAGCGGTAGGCCATTGTTAAAGCGATAGCTCACTTTGTGAGGTGTTAATTCCTACTTAATTATACACTGTTTAATTAACGTTTACGAGCTAAATGGATTTATTCAGTTACTCGAATTTGTTGGGATTTAACAGGTCGATAAAATTATTTACATGCAAGTAGTCAACTTATATGACGTCAGACGCATGCTTGTTTTTCTAAAAATAACAGGACCTGACTGATCATATCCACAGCGTACACAATAATAAATGAACTTCTATGAATGAAATAATGTGTAGCTATAATTTTTTACAAATAATTTTCATTTACTATAAACAGTATAGGCCACATGTAGCATATTATATTATCATATTATAAATAAGTACTTAGTAAACAAAAAACATACCTTTCCATCCTCCTGCCATATGCGGGAATGAATATCCATTTGCTTGTTTTTGGTTTTCCGATTCAAACTTTCGTCAAAAAGGAGAACATATCCTGACTGGCTATCAATGCGTTTTGTCAACAATTGTTTGAAATATGGTGCAAGACCGAAACATGAAAGGTAGGCCGTTTTCCTTTCGCCACAGGTGAATCGTTTCGCAATCTCACTGTCGGGAAACATCAGTGAAAATATTGATGAAACATCAGAACACGAATTGTATGAAAAATGTGAATTGATTACTTTCAGTGTCCATAATATTTCTGATCTCAAACACTCGCTCCGATTTACAAACGATGCGACAGTCACTGGTGGGGGTGTAGTAGAAGCTGTCTGCTTGTCAAAGGTAGATTTGTCAATTAAGATTATCTACTCGTGCTCTAACGAGCACCACTACGCCTATCTATAGACCAAATAAACCAACACAGTATTTCCTGCTCAACAACTGACCAATGGCAGTCGACCTCATTATAATCATCGATGCGTTTAGGTATTGTTTTTGTGGGGGGTTTTCTTTCTTTCTTTTGGGGGAGGGGTACCTAAGTCAAACGCGATTATTTATGTATTTGTAACATCACTAAAAAAAAATTAGAAAGAAAATTAGAAATTTCCAGGACTTTCCAGGAGGTAAACTGACTTTTCCAGGACATTTAAGGACTTTCCAGGGTAAAAAAAAAATTAAGCACTTTCCAGGGTGCGAACCCTGAAAATATCCCTTGCTGCTAATCGAAAAGAGTAGCCCATGAAGTAGCAACAGCAGGATTCCTCTCAATATCTGTGTGGTCCTTAACCATATATCCGATGCTATATAACCGTAAATAAAATGTGTTGAGTGCATTGTTAAATAAAAACATTTCCTTCCTTTCTGTGTCTGTATGTCAAAATTAATATATGTTTGACATCCAGTAGCCCATGATTAATAAATCAATGTCCTCTAGCAATGTCATTAAACAAAACAGACTTTTAAGTTGTTAAAAGCATAGGTTTTTGGGGGTAATGTTTTTTTTGTGTGTGGACATTTAGTACCTTACCTTGAAGACCATTTTACCACCAGATTATTCAAATAATCTCTGGTAAGTTGACAGAACATCAACAAGTAATCTCAGGGTCAACTAATCTGATCAGGATTGTTTTTATTTAATGTGAAATACTATCTGTAATTACAGCAGTTAAAATATTATTTGTAACAAAAATTTAGAATTGGGGTCCATGTTTTTAAAAGTTCAGACTAAAGACTACCGCAAAGTATCCAGACTAACTGCAAGATTAAAACCTTATAGTGACAGACCTTAGTTTTTAAACACTACAACATATTTTTTTACTATTTCTATACACGGTGTCACCATAAGTGTTTATGGTCATGCTACCTAATGTATTTTTCATATTTCGAAAAATGCACATACTTCTGATAAGTTACAGTTACGGAAATGAGCTCCAGTCTGTTTTTAGACTTTCACAGACACTTGTTTCATTTTATTAAATCTTTATACATAAGTGTTACAGGTTGGTAGATTAACTAAACTCAGTGTCCGTTTTCACAGACTGAAACTAGAGTCTGCGACTTTTTAAGTCTTGACTAATATGTTATTAACACAGGGTCTGGATACAGATTGGAATGGGCTGGAACTTGATGGTTAAATCTTAATTTAAAAAACAAAGGAGCAATATGTAAACTAATCCGTAATTATTTTTTCTCTCTATTTTCAGAATAGAAACATATTATAAGTCAACACTGCCAATAATTGCACACTATAAATCCTTGAATCTGGTTGCAGAAATTCATGCAGAACAAGATAAGACAAAGGTAATTTTATTACATTTATATTTAATTATTAACCATATATAGAGAATAACTAGTGCCTTAAGATGTCGGCTTTATCCTGCAATGGTTAAAATAAAGCTGATATCTTATGGCAGTAACCACTTATTTTATTTACCATGCAATACAACAATAGTAGGAAAATCATATTTATTCCAGTTTTTGTACGCAAATTGAATCAACCTTAAATGGCTTTTACAGAATGGCATCATACAAGATACATAATGTAAAAAAAATTATAAGATATTCGCTACATTTTGTCACATTCAAATTCTGTTTATGACTTCAAAAGAATATTAAGAGGGTTTCTTCTCGACTTCTTTAAACTGTGTCTCTTTTTATTCTATAGTACTAGTATCATAATTATAATATGTTAGACAACTTGTAAAGGCTGATTAAACAATTGGCTGGGTGTTATTAAACACATTCCTTTCCTTGCGGACTGCTCTCACAACCAGTGATAAATTATGTTGCATATTGAAATACATTTGTGTACTCACTTTAAAGCTGAATATTGAATCAGATTTCTCAAAATAACCAGGACTAGCTGTACCAGTTGCTAAATGCGTCATTTGCAAATTTTAAAAACAATTGGCGAATTTTATTTTAATTTTGCGAAATAATTTTATTGCAAAATAACTGGTATTCTGCCATTTTAAAAATTTAATTTGGCAAAAGTTTGTGCTCACCCAAAGCTAGCCTTGGAATTACTGAAGAATTTCACTTTTTATAGAAATGTCTGCTACTTTTTAGAGATTACGGCAACAGGATTTAACTCGGTAGTTTTAAGTGCTAACATGAGATGTTTGGGACATAGCATTAAACCTCCTTGGTGAACCCATTGTGTTTTTTTTTTAATAAGCAGCCTCTGACTTTAAAACCTAAGTAACACCCTGCTGAATCTTTTTTTTTCAGGTTTTTCAAGATGTGAAGACGGTGTTTGAAAACTTCAAAAACAGTTAATAAGAGCAGAACAGTAGATGTTGGTGCTTTTTGTACCAGATTACAAAATTTTACTACAGCACTTTAAAATATATATATTCTGTAAATCATAAAAGTAATGCTTGATGATTATTGCTTTGGGACATGTAACAATTCATGTTTTTATTAATTAATGCATATGGCAGTCGCAACATTTAAAAAAATGTGTACCTCAAATTTTAACACATGCACATTTTTGTTGGGTGGGTGTCTTAATTCTTGATGTTATCAGTGAAAAAAAATTCAAATAATTATTACACTAATGACATTGGCAACAGTTTATGCAGTAATTTTATGATTTACAGTATATTTATTCCTTTCATGAAAAAAATTATTGAGGAGATGTTTTAACAGTAATATTGTCGCTTTGAATATT
Source organism: Gigantopelta aegis (assembly GCF_016097555.1). Lineage (NCBI taxonomy): Eukaryota > Metazoa > Mollusca > Gastropoda > Neomphalida > Peltospiridae > Gigantopelta > Gigantopelta aegis. The sequence goes on along the minus strand of NC_054704.1, from coordinate 82,379,797 downwards.
CATTATGTTAATGTTATGTTAAATAAAATCCAAGAAATTGTTTACTTGTAAACACATTTTTAAAAAGTACTGTGTGTTCATTACACCATGATCAAACGAGATCAGTTATGGAGTGAAATATGCCAACATTATTCTGTAACCTGACTTCTCGACCATATTGCATTTTTATTGGACTGCAGGGCTTCTAGATTATGGTAGCCCTACTCCCATGGCTAGATATATTCAATGTTAGGCTAGTAAATAACTACTACTGCCATGCCCGACAGCTAGTGAAAAACATTTGTCAAATTTTGCAGTTAAGTCTATTTTATAAATATGAATATCCTGACCCTACCCCAACGTTAGTGTGTTTAAGCTCTATCTCCCTCTTTAGGTGATGTATCTGATTATTATTATTATTTAGTAAAATTGTATTAACTTGAAGTAAAGTAGGGCTTGTCGTGGCTAATAATTTTTTTATATTAAATTACTGATTCCCATGGCAAGTGGATTTTATAAAAAAATCTAGAAGCCCGGGACAGTGGATAGAATATTCTATTATGTTGTGGGTTTTCCAATGTGTCATAAGATTGTAAAATGATGCATCTAAAATGAAGCTCCAGTGTAGTTGTTTGATATAAATATTATAAGAGAATGAATTATGTTATTTACTGGGACTGTTATGATTATCGACTCTGATAATTAGTTTGAGAATTGATAAGCAATTACTGTTTAACATTTTAAAATTGTGTGGCAATCTCTGAAACTTGTTTAGTGAATCACAAAAATTATATATTGTGTAGAGAGCTGACATGACCAATTTTTATGCATATACATGACCCAGTTTACACACATTACCTATGAATTTGAATGAATTAAAGAAGATAAATAATAAATCACAGATGGGTAGGCTGTATCTTTAATTTTAACTTGATTTTCATTCTTATATCTAATTAAAGATCAAGAATGTTCAACTATTGGGCCTGTGTGTTCAAAACTGAGGGGTAATGGTCATTTTCCCATTTGATCCTCTGGTGCTGTATTTACCAACAAACTTTTTTTATTGATACATAATCTGTTGTACATTAATGTAATAATTACATGTATTTCTAATTCTAAAAAAATTGTCACAGAGTTTTACTTCTTGGACTTTCAGTTTTTAAATTAATATTAGCTTTATGAGCAAAGTCATTCCAATATACGTTGATCTGACTTTTTGGGGCATAATTCATACTTAATCCAGTGCTTTTAATCCAGTTTATTTAGTTTTGTCTGGGCACTCAGACATGGCATTTATTTTCGGATATATCTACCTATTTATTCTTGCCATTATATAGCTCATCAACTGGTAGATTGTAGGTATAGTTGGAGTAATCAGGGTTGATTACATAGTCTTATAGTTAGTATAATAAAGTAATATTTATTGGGAATGTCAAATGTGTTGATTAATATAGATCAATGGATTAAAATGTTAACTTCATGGGCTGTGGGGCCATGCCATCCACTCTACTTTTCCCTGTTAATTGTTTTAGAAATCTGGAAATGTTGTATTTTAACAAATGCCAATTGCTTTTAGAAGAACACACCCCTAAATCTCACACCCCCAACAAGTTTGGGACCTCAGATACAAGTATTTTTGCCTCCCAGACTAGCTGATCCCACTTTGAAGTACACCCTGCTTGTGATCAATCTACAGTATGGGATAATGGTTTTGGTATTAGTTTTAACTGCTAATTTAAGACAATAATACAAAACATATTATGTCAAATGATATTTGTACATCACTATGTTTAACGTATGAAATAACTTAACAAGAGATTCAGACAAGATAACATGACAATTTTTATATTTCTGTTAAATTTCTTTTAACAGACTACGGTTTTCACTATCTTTGAAAATACTGGGTAGGAGGATATGTGAGAAAAGTAGGCAGCTATATTAACAGAAAACTGAGAGACGTATAAATGTAAGCATAAATTGTAGGATATGGCGGCATTAGCAACTCGATAGACATTTGTTAACACTAGTTAAAAGTCACAGACCCTAGTTTAAACACGTGAAAATGGACACTAATTTTGGTTATCTACCAAACTGTACAGAGTGAAAATAGAGTCTCTGCTGTTGAAACAGGGAGATGCCCTTAAAATGCAGACTGGAGCTTGTCTTCGTAACTGTTACATTCCAGAAGTATAAATGCTTTAAAAATATATATAAAAAATGCATTTCGTAGTGTTAAAAACACCAGGATGACCAGAAACACTCCAGATGTACGGAAATGGATAATCTAAACAATAAAATCTAAGTAATGTCTGATTTCAGTTATAAGAAAAGGGCACTTAAAGTGAAAAAATATGCTGTAGTGTCTAAAAACTTGAGTCTGTCACTTCAAATTTTACTATTAGTTTAATAGTAGAAACACAATATTAAATTAGAGTAGAAGAAAGGAAGTGATATGATTTTGATTTGCTTTTTTATTGATTGTCTTCTACTAGTAACAAATGCAGTCTTATCTGTCATAGAACTGATTAAACCTAAACTCGGCAAAATTAATTAATGACCACGAGATATTTATGACATTTTCCTTTATATATGGTACATAATACATTTGTTTTTAATTTTCCAAAGCAAACTTGCACAGTTTTTGCATGCATCATTGTTCACAATTTACTCCCAATATTTAGAAATCATTTGCGATCATAACAATACAGCACAAGCAAAAATTGACTAAAACTTTTTATCCTTAATTAATTTTGTTGAGTGTATGTTAATTAGTTATGTATGGAGACTGAAACACCCCCCCCCCCCCCCCCCCCCCCCCCCCCCCACCCCCCACCACCTCTGAAGACATTTGGCTGTTAATCTAAGTCATTTGGGTATTTGAGCATGTTTGATCGTACAATATTGTTTACTGAAGTTAACCTTTATCTCATGGGTCAGCAACTAGGTAAACTAGTTTCCCAATATGATTAAAATCAGCTCCACCGGTACTTAAAGACCCAGAGGAGCTGATTTTAATCAGATTGACTAGTTTCCATTTCTCAAACTAACGGGGAATGGAGCAGTTGCCTCCTAGAATTCTTCCACAGCAAGCCCATTTTCTCCTATACAGAATCCAATTTTTCAAATTAATAGACAATATTTTTGGCTCCAAACATCATAATTGCATTTCTGTCTATCCACACTTCAAATGTTTTACTCATAGCCTCACAAAAGACATTTTCTGACATGTTTCTTCCACTTTGTTCCCTAGACAAACCATATCCCCACCACCACCCCAAAGGGATAAAAAGTAAGCTGCAGCTGTGTTTTTTTTTTATTATATGAAAGTGATAGGAAATTCACATTGTCTCATTCAAATAAACTAATAAGAAAAGCACATTGTCATATACATACAATGTATAAATAATGTATAATGGTAAAAATAATCTGTTCATCCTCTTTTTTTTTTCCTTTTCTTCGTTCTATTTCCTCTCTTTGTTAGTAAATTTGGAATAAGTTATAATCTTCATGTTTTATTTTTATTGCTTGTAAAATATTCATACTGTAAAACGTTGGGAGAGGCCTTAATATAGTTTAATGCCTGTTAGCCAATCTCCAGACCACTACTGCTTTTCAACGGCAATAAATATTGTTTAAACCACATACATACAAAATGTAGCAATTATGTTGCTGTAAAATAATCAGTCATTGTAATAATAATAAAAACATATAGCATTTTTCCCCAGCCAATTAATAATGGTAGTATGAATTTTGTGGTGGCCTCAGATTACAGTTATCTTCCCATTTGACCGCGCAAGTAGTCTGCTGTTTGACTGTGATTATTTCATGGCAGACAGCTATGAAGTGGCAACTGTTTGACTGAAGTGACAGGGGATAGCATGTAGTTTGTAAACATGTGTAACTTGTTGACATTGAAGACTTGTTTGTGGTAATTCCGGCCCATGAAAAAGTAGTGCTTTTTGTGTAAAATGGGTGTACTCCGGCCTGGTTTAGAGGGTGTGTCTGTTTAAACCAATATGCTGGGAGAAAGAGCTGGACAACAGGGGTTGTCCTTTTCAGGATATGTGTCCCCCATGCAGGCAAAGGTACATACAAAACTTCACGGGTCTGCTGATATTAATAAAAATGTTATAGCCACTAAGGCTATATAGAAACATATAGCGAAATTAATTGTGGTCTGAGGCCTGATATAGTTCACACATTACACCGGTTAAATGCTTGATTCTGATGAAAGTATTATAACCAGAGAGGTGAAATTACACAGACTGATTGTGAATACCACAAGGAATATGAAAACTCGTTTATTTATTTTCTAAATATTTTATTAAATTAAAAAACTTTTTTTTTGAATTTATTAAAAATTAAAATTAAAGTTTTCAACTTTTAAATTTCAATATCCTCCAAAATAGCATAAAATTACCTCTGATGTTACTACATGTTGTTGCAATATTTTTTAACAGTTTTGAGCTAATAATTTGGTAAAAAAGAGCAAAAGTTGGATTTTGTTGGTCAATATTGAGATTTTTTATTTTTTTTACATATTGAATTTTAATGAGTTTCTCAATTATTGCAATTGGACAGAAGATCTAAATATAATGAATATATCCCTACTAAATGTAATTAAACACTTTAAATAAATAGTATACAGTTTTTAACAAGATTAAGTACTCTAATAATACATTTCACCTACATTTATGTAAATTACACACTTCAGTAATTTTTAAAAAATGGTCTTTTATCCTTAGAAAATCTAATAGGCTAATATTCTATGCTGTCTGACTGTATTTATTGTGTTCAGTAATCAGATGCTGGTACACTTGTCAAGTTTATTGCAGAAAATCTGCCAAAAAAGTTAACATTTGGCTTGTAAAACATATGGCAGAATAATCCATAATGCATATTCAGTGGTCATTACTACAAACATCCTTCCAATCAAGAAATACTACACTGAGGTATCCAAGACACTGGCACATGATTACACTTGTTAACAGTTATCACTGGAAGCTGAAAAATATGGTAGGATTTATATCAGCATTTTGTGACAAAATCTTCATTTTCAAAGTTGTCGTCAACAAAAAACATATTATGGTGTATACCTAAGTAACATCTGTAGGGCATATTCATATTAATATGCATTTATATGGACTGTTTTGCCTTTTACAAAGTGGCTACATGTCTAATGCAGTAAATGAAGTAGATTAAGTAAATACAGCAGGTCAAAATTGAATCTGAGGCCTATCATGTCTAATTTTCCCTGAAATTAGTGTGTAAAAATTTGTTGCAAATGGTCCCAATTTTGTGACTTTCACCATCCCTCTGACACATTTCTAATAATGTACCATGAATTCAGTCACCATATCTTTAATAAGCCTCCACTTATCATATCTAAAATGCAAAATTTTACAGTTTTAGATTTTTTTTTTTTTTTTAATTTAAATTTAAATTTAAGTTTAATATTGAATTAAAAATGAAGTAAAATCTAATGATTGATTTTTTTTTCCTTTAAATATTTCAAAATCTTTCCAAGACAACAGTGTGCAGATAGAACATATGTAGAAGAAAAAATAGCTGCTCATTGTATGAAGAAATTCCAAAATTTGATAAAGTTATTACATTTTGAAGTTGGTGTCTCTCAAGTTTCCATTGCTAAAATTGGCCATGGCAAGGCACTGTGGTAGGTGTTTTAACACAGCCTCTATATACTCTCAGTTTAAAGGTGACATCCCGATACTTACTGAGCATTGCTTTAATATGTACATCATTGGAATGCATTAGTGTGGGCCAGTTTTTAGGGGGAAAAATGGACTGATAGGCCTCAGATTACAGTTATCTTCCCATTTGGTTGTCCAAAATCCGGAAATTTGACCGTGCAAGTAGTCTGCTGTTTGACTGATTATTTCATGGCAGACAGCTATGAAGTGGCAACTGTTTGACTGAAGTGACAGGGGATAGCATGTAGTTTGTAAACGTGTAATTTGTTGACATTGAAGACTTGTTTGTGGTAATTCCGGCCCATGAAAAAGTAGTGCTTTTTGTGTAAAATGGGTGTACTCCGGCCTGGTTTAGAGGGTGTGTCTGTTTAAACCAATATGCTGGGAGAAAGAGTTGGACAACAGGGGTTGTCCTTTTCAGGGTATGTGTCCCCCATGCAGGCAAAGGTACATACAAAACTTCACGGGCCTGCTGATATTAATAAAAATGTTATAGCCACTAAGGCTATATAGAAACATATAGCGAAATTAATTGTGGTCTGAGGCCTGGTATTCAAAAGTATCATTCATCACATTAGGGGAAATAACTCTACTAACTACATCAATATTGCAGGCTGTTTATGGTCTTGCAAACAGGTGCAGCTGGTTCAGACTTGGTTATATTGTAGTATTATGTTACATATAAATATTTGAATGTTACTTTTTGTGCATGTAAAATACTTGTGCTCATTTTATGTGTTCGTGAGTAGAATTGGGGGAATGTGGTTAATTTTGTAGAAAAAACACTGTTTATTGTAATGTGTTACAAGTCTGCTACTTTTTACAGATTAGGAATTGGGATCTAATTCAGTTATTTGAACGCTAGTCTGAGGTGCTTGGCGTGTAGGATTAAACCTCTGTTTTTTGTTGTTATGCACTCTTTGATTACCATCGGAAAGTATTTTTTGGTAATCATGGTGTAATTGTGGATTATATTAGATAATGGGTAGCAGACTTTTGGCTTTGTGGTTTTGCAGACATTACTGTACTGATAATTTTTGCAAAATATGAAGGCCTGCAAGCATTTTATAAGCTGGAATATATTGAATCTGTCAAATAGGTTTTGTCTACTATTTTAATGGGATATTGATTACACATATCTGGGGCCAAACCCAGACCTGTAAAATAAATATTGGTGTCATGGGAAAAATAAAATAAATCTGGGTAAATTGCATATACATGTACATGTAATTGTTGGTATAATGCAGTAAATGGTTTATGTAAGCATATAATACAGTAAACATGTCTTTGTACGTTTCATAAATTGATATATAAAGTTATGTATTTCATTACAAACACCGGTAGATAATTTCTTTTGCAAACATTTGTATTGTAATTCACATGGTGAGTTGCAAACAGTGGTAACGATGTAAAAGTATTGCCCATTACCACTGAGAATAAAACCAAATAGCTAAGCCAGCCTTGATAATATATTCTAAAATCTTATCAACTCGTAAATTTATAATTATTTCTTTCTATATGTATTTGCCAAATTAACGTTTGGAAAAAAATAAATTATTGTCCAACCTGCTGTAAAAATGTCGTCAGGTTGTAACAAACCAATATTTAAGGATAGACTAAGCCATATGTATGTGGGGGATCCAATGTGCCCCATTTTGTACATTAAGTATAAATTTTGTTTTGTGGAGGAGCTGGTGCCTCAGTGGTGTGGGGTGGGTGTTTAAATGTGCAAACTCCCTTTTGACAATTGTTGTTTGCAGTTCTTTGCAAAAAAATATATTAACCATAAAATTCAGTTACATTATAAAAATTAACTCCTATCAAAAATCCCTGGTGATGCCAGTGAGAACACTGTGAAGTCATTAATAGGTAACTGACCCACCAATGCACAGTACTTATTAGGGCCTCCATGAATCAAAAATAAAAAGAAAGAAAGGTTTTATTTAACGACACACTGAACACATTTTATTTATGGTTATATGGTGTCGGACATATGGTTACGGACCACACAGATATTGAAAGAGGAAGCCTGCTATTGCCATTTCATGGGCTACTCTTTTCTATTGGCAGCAAGGGATCTTTTATATGCACCATCCCAAAGACAGGATAGTACATACCACAGCATTTGATATATATAGAGATCGATCCCACACCGACCGTGCATTGATCGAGCACTGTACCACTGGGCTATGTCCAGCCTGAATAAAAAATAAAGTAAAATAGCATTATGCATCTTATTTCCAGCACTGAACATGGATGCCAAATCATGCCATTACATTGCATTCCACATTTTCGACTTTTGTTTTCCCTTTCCCAAATTATAATGTATTTATGGCGGGAGGCATATGGCAAAATTATGTAAAAATATAATTAAATAAAGAGTGCTCTTCCTGTGAATGGACTCAAGTATTGCTAGACTAGGCCCAAATACTCGTGAATACCCTTGTACTTATCCTAGGATTCTCAATTTTTGGTTGGTCCAAGTACTTCTAACTTTACTCTGGTAAATTTATACAGACGTGAAAACCTAATCCAACCACCTGTCTATTGGTGGTTTGTGTACTGTATGTATCATGTCACAGTATTACCAGTAATGTTCATTAGCTACAAATTAATGTGTGGGTAGTAGCTGCATTAATATTATTGTTGTTGAATACAGTGTTGTTTATTGAACAGCAGCTTGTACATTTATTCTGCTTGTAATAATGAAAACATTCTAATATGAAAAATACAAATCTAGATTTATATATACATGTGTATGCATGTACCAAGGTCATGCGTTGTTTGATATCAATAAACATTAAAATAACTTAAGTGTATTTGATTTAATTATTTCCAGGGCCATAGATATGATATGTGAAGTGAGGGGGTGCAAAAATTATTAAACTGCTTGCCAAAATTTAACCACCAGTCCTACAGGGGACCTCTACAACCCCCCACCCCCCGGTCTGACTGCATGTAATGCAATTATTTTCCAGTGAATCCATTCTCCTCACTTTCCAATTAGAACGACCATCAAAATTGCACCAAATCTCCCTCATGTAAACGCGCACCTTTCTCTTTGGCTTAATCCTACGGGACATTCAAAATTCCGTAGCACCAACCTCTTTCCGCCTGCCACCAATACTTGGGACTTCTGGTGCTCCCTTGCACTTGCCAGTGCAGGTCCCTTCTTTAACCCTCCCACCTTTTTCCTGTCCTGGACAGATTCGGCCAAGGCCGGTCCCTGTGCCCAGTATAGGCGTGCGCTACAACAGCTTGCTCTGAATGTGCACGTGAAGTCCTTTTTAGCCTTTAGTGAATCCATAACAATTCAGGACTTTCTTGTACTGCTCAGAATGGTGACAAAATGTGAATGCCTCTCTTCTTTGTAGTTTCAAAGGCATGGACCCACAACTGGAGAAAGAAAGAAAGAAATGTTTTATTTAACAACGCACTCAACACATTTTATTTACGGTTATATGGCGTCAGACATATGGTTACGGACCACACAGATTTTGAGAGGAAACCCGCTGTCGCCACTACATGGGCTACTCTTCCGATTAGCAGCAAGGGATCTTTTATTTGCGCTTCCCACAGGCAGGATAGCACAAACCATGGCCTTTGTTGAACCAGTTATGGATCACTGGTTGGTGCAAGTGGTTTACACCTACCCATTGAGCCTTGCGGAGCACTCACTCAGGGTTTGGAGTCGGTATCTGGATTAAAAATCCCATGCCTCGACTGGGATCCGAACCCAGTACCTACCAGCCTGTAGACCGATGGCCTGCCACGACGCCACCGAGGCCGGTCCCACAACTGGAATGCTTCAAGTCACTGCTACAAATACGTCTATATCAATGAAAGGTTATAAATACTTATGTAGTGGTTCTATATCTTCACCCCTAACATAATTCAATTCCATATTGAGCACATAACATTTATATGTTGGATGCAACTTTGTGGTAGAGGTCACAGGATCGAATAACATCTAGGGACTGGTCTCCCATCCCTACCAGTATCCTGTGAATGGTACTAAATGACCAAAAGCTGTACAATGAATTGTCATACCATGTTAATCAAAAAGTAGGCTATGTGCTATCCTGTTTTTGGGATGGTGCATATAAAAAGATACCTTGCTACTAATGGAATGACATTTGTGGGATCAAATAGACAATAACACCCGCAAATTTAAAAACTCCATATGGTTGTCTCCTAATTAACAAATCTTTTTGAACAAAAAAAAAGGAAATGTTTTATTTAACGATACACTCAACACATTTTGTTTATGGTTATATAGCATCGGACATGGTTAAGGACCACACAGATATTGAGAGGAAACCTGCTGTCACCACTTCATGGGCTACTCTTCGATTAGTAGCAAAGAATCTTTTATATGCCCCATCCCACAGACAGGATTTAACACATACTACAGCCTTTGATATACCAGTTGTGCACTGGCTGGAACGAGAAATAGCCCAATGGGCCCACCAACAGAAATCGATCCCAGACAGACCTTGCATCAAGAAAGCACTGTACCACTAAGCTACAGTGAAGTCTGGAACAAGAAATAGCCAAAGGGGCCCACCACCTCAAAATAAAGAAGTGTAAATGGTCGAGTTTTCACAATAAAATTTCTAGGAGTCACTTTGGCCGTGAAGTCAATGCAGCAACAAGATGCCGTTAAATTAGAGCCCCGATGCACAATTGGTTTGGGACTGATCCTAGTCTGTGGGCCCAATGGGCCATTTCTTGATCCAGCCAGTGAAGGACTGGTGTATCAAAGGCCATGGTATGTGTTATCCTGTCTATGGGATGGTGCATATAAAAGATCCCTTGCTACCAATAGAAAAATGTAGTGTTTCCTTTCTAAATAAGTTTAATGACACCACTAGAGAACATTGATTATTAATCATCAGCTATTGGATGTCAAATATTTGGTAATTTTGAGTCTTAAAGGAAACCTGCTACATTTTTTAATTAGTAAGGGATCTTTTCACAGGTCCAGGATAGCACATACCACAGCCTTTGATAAACCATTATCTAATACCTCTATCATGTAATATTTATTTTTATCATGTAACTAACGACAAACCTTTATCATGTAATAACAAGTAACATATCTTTATCAGGTAACATGTTAGTTTTGTTTTATCACTCGTTGGGTACTGAATGTCAAACATTTGGTAATTTTTACATAGCCTTACAGAAACCCACTATTATTCCATTAGTAGCAAAGTAACTTTTATATGCACCATCCTAGACAGAATAGCACATCCAACAGCCTTTGGTACACAGACTGGAATGTGAAATAGCCCAATAGGCCCACCAACAGGGATAGATCCCAGACCACTTTATCCTGGGTTTTCTCTCTTAAGACTATGTCTTAATTATCAAATGTTTGTCATCCAATAGCTGATGATTTATAAATCAATGTGCTGTAGTTAAACAAAACAAATTTTAAAGCCCTGACTTTTAACTACTCAATACATTATTTTCAGTTATAGTTTTACTTAACAAAACAAGAGCATCTTGATTTATTATCACTAGCTATTGGATGTAAAACATCTGATAATTCAGTCAGTGGAAACCTGCTACATTTTTCCATTAGCAAAGGATAGCACATACCACAGCCTTTTATATAACAGTCCAAGGCTAGCTTTTTTTTTCAGACCAGTTTCCTGCTCACCCAGAGCTAGCCCTACCAGTTAGTGAACTAGCTGAACAAAACCTGTTACCACCATGGACTACTCTAAGATTGTTCAACCCCTGCAACTGGCAATGCTGTGGGGGCATTAGTTCCCCGAGGCAATTTTTTTGGCCTTAGTCTTATTCAGGGTTTTTTCCTTCTTTTCAATGGCAGGTACGCATCAGCTTTGGGTTGCAGATGATTCGTCCTGTTTAACTTGAGACTTCATCCACAACCAATAATTGTTCTTGGACAAGTTGTCCACTAATTTATTTTTGTATTAATTATTTACCATACATTTCATCCACGAGTTGATAGTGCCACTAAAATTTGTTTGTTTCATATACTAGTAGTTTACCACAAAACAAAAACAATCAACCATTTCAATGGCTAAGAAATAATATTTTTGATTTATTGGTCTAAATGTTATAATAGTGGACGAACAGTGAAAAGCATCAGCTTTAACCACTACACCATCAAGTTGAGTGGTTGGCAGCAAATAAATATTTTTTTAGGACAGTACACACGAATAATGAGCATATTAAAAGGTCCTAAAGTCTGCATCCAAAAAAAAATTGCTTGATGATATATTCCTAAATACAAAATTTGTTCACCCCCAACCCTCTTAATTTTTTTAAAATATAACTGGATAATCAATTTATTTTGTTATGACCATAAAATCTATGATTAACTAGTACACCTCATAAATAAAATAAAAAAACTATTTTCATTTTATATATTTAATAGTATAATACAACAATAAAATGATGATTTAAACCGAGCATGCCAAAAAGCTCACTAAATGATAAGATTTATGAAAAAAGTTCTGCAAAAGATTTCCTCATCAGGAGTCTGTCATTTAAAAACGTCCAAACAATCTTGCGCAGGTATGCTAAGAACATAATATACTTTAAAAGTGTCCAATGAAATGAATGTCTAGCTTTAATACTCCTGCGACTGGGAAGACTTCTTTCCTTTTCCACCTCCAGCGGCGGCCGCGGCCGCGCTCTTTTTCGGCAAAAGTACGGCTTGAATATTTGGCAGCACACCACCTTGGGAAATAGTAACACCTGATAAAAGTTTGTTCAATTCTTCGTCATTGCGAATAGCAAGCTGCAGATGCCTGGGGATAATTCTGCTCTTCTTGTTGTCTCTCGCGGCATTTCCCGCCAATTCCAAAACCTCTGCCGCCAAATATTCTAGAACGGCCGCAAGGTAAACAGGTGCCCCTCCACCAATACGTTCACAGTAATTTCCTTTCCTCAAAAGTCTATGAATCCTACCGACTGGAAACTGCAGACCAGCACGACTGGACCTTGTTTTCGCCTTGGCTTTAGCTTTGCCGCCTTTTCCACGTCCAGACATCTTGATTTAACTTTTGAAGACAAAACTACAACTCAACAACTGCTCAACAAACGAATCTCAAGATTAATACAAAAATTTTGCGAGGTTTTTCACTTATATATGCCGGAAGTGGATCTAAAAATAAAACGATTTCATTGGATAAATACAGCCAATCCACATATAAGGTTTGGAAAACGTTTACTTCTAGGTCCGTCAAAAATGGCATGTTTCCAATTACGGAAAAGGCCGAATGACTTTTTCGAGATCGGTTTTGGTCGGTTCGCACTCCAATACCGAGTACTGCCATTGAACTAACATTTTACCATTAAAGTGACATTCCTGAGTTTGCTGCAATTTTTAGAATGCTATCGACTAAATGAGACTTTTTAACGATTGTAATTACATAAAATATTAGTTGCTGTATATTAAACGTGTTTCTGATCGTTCTAATATTTGTAATAGGTTAAATTTCATTTTATTTCGTAAATAATTTGTTTTCGTACGAAATTATTTGATGATGATGATAATAACTAGTTTAACGTGCCCATATACCACTAGGGTTTCGAACACGCCCATCCCGAGTCCGACCTCCGATAAGATCGGTGGCCTGACTCGGGATGGAGGGGTGGGGTAGAGTTGAAAATGGGCAGAATTTTGAAAATAGCAATTAGTAAAAAAGTTAATAGAATAAAAAAAAAAAGTTACAAGCCAAAAATAAAAAGAATTGACTACTCGGCCGAATATTTATATAATTTGGAGCATTTTAAAAGGACAGTCCAAAATTAAATAAGAGAAAGAAGAGAGGATCGGACTATTTAATAATATTAAAAAAAAAAAAAAAGTAATTTCGACATAAATTTTTTAACGCAGATCTAAAAGTTTAAAGTCCAATCGATATGTTCACGTGAGTGGCCTCGTTAAGGCCGTTTAGGTGCACAGCTTATAGGGACGAGATGGGTTGCATCCCGCAAAGAAAACCCCTAGATTGACAGTCAATAGACGCTGAAGGTGTAGTGCTGTGCTGAAATACAGATCTTGAGAAGCCGGATCCGTCTGAATGAGAGAGTATCAGACTAGGGTATATTATTTGAAGACAAAATCCAATTTGGGCTTCTTACAGATATTAAGACGACCAGAAACACACTAAATATACAGACACTGATATTCTAAACAAGAAAATATATTTAATATGTAAGGTTAATCGTAGAAATATTTTATTTGCCGGAAACATCTTACAATGCAGTAAATGTCCCTTTAACTCGCTCTTTAAAACAAACAGAACTAATAGTCGAAGTAATTTTATACTGTTAGAGCACCCTCAAAAGTTTACCATGCAGGTAGCGATATTAGGTGTCGTTCAATAACTTAAGTGTATATACAAACCGCTCGTAAGGGTTGACGAGTTAATCCCAACCTAGGCTTTTAAAACAAACATATAAATGTTGATACACTTGCAAAATCAACATTTTTTTAGATAAATGGATTGGGGATACGATGGTTCATTATGTGTTTTCATTTTTTCTTACACTATTAACATCAAAGCATTACATATACAAGGGCTTTAACAACAAACAGATGTGTTGCTTCCGTACACTTTCAAAATAAAAAAATTTGGAAAGAATTAGGCTGGTGAAATGGTTAATTGTGTGTGTGCGATTATTTTGTGTTACACTGCTGACATCAAAGTATTACATGCGATATGTTAATTGGTTTTATGACACTTGTCTGTCGTTTATGACGATTTTATATTCAGTCAGTTTACTACTCTTATTATATACATGTAAATAATAGCTAATTAAATGTGGGATTTAAAACCTTTTGATGTTACTAAATTTGAGCAATTTCCAAAAATGATACTGTATGTTTCTGTATGCACTTTTACTGCCTAATTGTTATGCTGTAGGCCTGTCTATATATGTTTTACCCTCCCTCCCCCTCTCGCTCTCCCTCCCCCCCCCCCCCTCTCTCTCTCTCACCCACCTCCAATTTCTTTTTTTCTTTTGCTTTTCTTCTTCCATTTTGTTTTTGTTTGTTCACTGTGGTTTTTTTGGGCGTATTTTTAGGGTATTGTTTTTAATGCATGCGGTTTTGATAGAAATATGCATGGTGGCGACACAGACAAATATAGGAAACAAAAAGGTTTTAAAATAACAGAAAAGCTGAATTAAAACATGCCAGAATACAGGATAACTATTTACGACCCTAACTAGCGGGGTCAGGATTTTTTATTGGGCGGAGTTGCCCCCACCCACCGAAAAATACGACGTGCCTTTTGTAGTTTCAAACTGCCTTGGAACTATTTAGTTGGAAAACCCAATTATATTGGTGTACAGATATATGTATAATCTTTTTTAAAAAAATTTCAAATGACCAAACCTATTATTTTTGACTAGATACCACACTACTCACTGTTAACAAGATTTTAAAAAATTTGCATTTGCCACCTAAAGATATTTAACCGCATTAGAAACGTTTATTATAAAATAATTCCATTAACTTCATTGACCAGTATGAGGAATTGTGTAGTTATCTCCCTTCCATTGTTCAGCAAGCATGGATATACCGTACTGGCCCTTCAATATTAAATACCGTAGATGTACTTTTAAAGTATGCTGTGTTGTTAAGAAAATATTCCTTTCCATTGGGCGATAATAATACAAACATTTTTTTTTCTCACTTTTCAACCTTATTTCCTTCTCTTTTTATATTTTGTTATCATCTTTTATAACACATTCCGAACTGTGTATCTCAGGTGATTTTTTAAAATCATTTGACATTTCAACTTATTTTCGTGCTTATATCCATTTAAGGTTCAAACATGCTGTCTTGAGCACACACCTCAACTATCTGGGCTGTCTGTCCAGGACAGTGGGTTAGTTGTTAATTGGTTAGTGGTTAGTGAAAAAGAAGAGGGTGTAGTGGCCTTACACCTACCCATTGAGCCCTTAAGACTCGCTCTGGGTTGGAGCTGCGAACCCTGTACTTACCAGCCTGTTGTCCGATGGCTTAACCACTGTTAATTTGACAACATGCAAGCCTAGTAATGAAAAATAAAATGGCAGCATCTTCTAAATGTCATAAATTGTTTGTCAAGATTATTTCATTTCTTCTTGTGGTTGTATTACAAATTGAAGCATTTCAACTTAAAAAAAAATATATATAATTTAGTGTCAAAGATGGAAAGTTTAACTTTAATCATAGAAATACATTATCATTGCACACAGAGACAACATGAGGTACCAAAAAGAAACAGAAAACTATAAAATGTGAAAAAAGCTTTTTAATATCCAATAGGATTATACATTATGATAATATATTTTAAAATTGAATAGCAACTAATATTTAAAATTAAATTTTTTTGTAGTGATCTTTAAAACTTGCGTAATCAGCTACAACATGGTGCTGAACAAAATAAAGTTGATACGCACTGCAAACATTGTCTTCTAAAGTTCTATTCACTAAACGCTATCGGCTTTTCTGGAACCTTCTGTGCTTCAAAAAGCTCTTTCGCTTTCTTTCTGAACTTTTCTGCCAGATTTAAATTTTTCACGACTCCGTCTCCCTTCTTATACATCTGACTGACGTTGGAACAGGCATACATATGGTTCATATCACATGACCTCAATGAATATTTAAAAGCCCTTGCCATGTCTTTGGGATATTCCTCACTACCGCGTATGAACATCGCGCTGAGCTGGTAACAACTTGCAGCGTATTTCTGATCACAAGCTTTCTGTAGGTAATGCTCCGCTTTCTTGAAGTCCTTGCCTGGCCCTATCTTGTCGGTACTAAATAGCAATCCTGCAAGGTGGCAGGAAGGAACGTAGCCATTTTCGCATCCTTTCACAAAATACTGTGCTATTTCTTTTCCATTCTTTTCTTTTTTTTCAGCTGAAACTGAAAAGAAGTAAGAAACCTTTTATTTAATGATGCTATCAAAACATTTCATTTTCAGTTACATGACATATTTTTAAGGACCCAGTGGCGTAGCGTGGGTGGGGCTACCGGGGCGGTTGCCCTGGGCACAAAATTCTGGACTGGTGGAAGGGACTTGGGGAGTGCTAATGGTCCACCAGTTAGGGGGTGCAATACTTGCCTTGCCCTGTGTGCTGGCAACCCACACTAAGCCACTGTAAGGACCACGCAGATAATTAGAGAGGGAACCTTCTGTCACCACTCCATGGGCTACAGATTTCTATTATCAGGGATCTTTTAAATGTATCATCCCACAAACAGGACAGTAAACAGTGATAGAAATAAGCAAAAAATCTAGAAATCTATTTGTCTACCAATATTTTCACTTGTCCCAATCATCCTGGCACTTGAATAAAATAATCCATTTATTTGGCAAATAAATGGATTGTTTTATTCAAGTACCAAGGATAATGTTTGTGATTGCTTAAAATGAAACTGCACTGAAATCTTTTACTTGGCCACAGGACAACCACTGGTTGAAATGAGAAACAGTCCAATGGGCCCACGAGAGCTTTACTTATGTATTCCAGCAAGGTCCTGGACTCATTTGTGGATATTTGGACCGCCAGTGTAGTAGAGTACCACAGTAGAAGCATGTCAGAATTAGGTAACAAGCAGCTCCTGAAATTCAGATCATCTAACAACAGCAATTAAGTACCAAAAAAGAACAAAGTAAAACCTCAATAATGTTAAAAATGCCATTATGGATTAAATTTGCAATAGCTTTTTGAAGTGGCACTGCTAATTGCCATAATGAATTTCAAGGGCTAAACAAGTGATATGCATGTACCTTTATCATGTGACAAGTGACATGTACCTTTATCACATGACAATTGACATGTACCTTTATCATGTGACAATTGACATGTACCTTTATCATGTGACAAGTGACATGTACCTTTATCATGTGACAATTGACATGTACCTTTATCATGTGACAATTGACATGTACCTTTATCACGTGACAATTGACATGTACCTTTATCATGTGACAAGTGACAGGTACCTTTATCACGTGACAATTGACATGTACCTTTATCATGTGACAAGTGACAGGTACCTTTATCACGTGACAATTGACATGTACCTTTATTATGTGACAAGTGACAGGTACCTTTATCATGTGACAAGTGACATGTACCTTTATCACGTGACAAGTGACGGGTACCTTTATGATGTGACAAGTACCTTTATCACGTGACAAGTGACGGGTACCTTTATCACGTGACAAGTGACGGGTACCTTTATCACGTGACAATTGACATGTACCTTTATCATGTGACAAGTGACATGCACCTTTATCATGTGACAATTGACATGTACCTTTATCATGTGACAAGTGACATGTACCTTTATCACGTGACAATTGACATGTACCTTTATCACGTGACAATTGACATGTACCTTTATCATGTGACAAGTGACAGGTACCTTTATCACGTGACAATTGACATGTACCTTTATCATGTGACAAGTGACAGGTACCTTTATCATGTGACAATTGACATGTACCTTTATTATGTGACAAGTGACAGGTACCTTTATCATGTGACAAGTGACATGTACCTTTATCACGTGACAAGTGACGGGTACCTTTATGATGTGACAAGTACCTTTATCACGTGACAAGTGACGGGTACCTTTATCACGTGACAATTGACATGTACCTTTATCATGTGACAAGTGACATGTACCTTTATCATGTGACAATTGACATGTACCTTTATCATGTGACAAGTGACATGTACCTTTATCACGTGACAATTGACATGTACCTTTATCATGTGACAATTGACATGTACCTTTATCATGTGACAAGTGACATGTACCTGACATGTACCTTTATCATGTGACAATTGACATGTACCTTTATCATGTGACAAGTGACATGTACCTGACATGTACCTTTATCATGTGACAATTGACATGTACCTTTATCATGTGACAAGTGACATGTACCTGACATGTACCTTTATCATGTGACAAGTGACATGTACCTTTATCATGTGACAAGTGACATGTACCTAACATGTACCTTTATCATGTGACAAGTGACATGTACCTTTATCATGTAATATTTATTTTTATCATGTAACAAATGAAATATCTTATGTAACAATTGACAAACCTTTATCATGTAATAAGTAACATACATGTACCTTTATTAGTTAACAAGTTAAAATTTTGTTTTGCTTAACGACACCACTAGAGCATATTAATTTATTAATCATCAGCAACTGGATGTGAAACATTTGGTAATTTCGACAGTCTTAGAGAGAAAACCCACAAAATGTTTTCATTAGTAGCAAGGGATCTTTTATATGCACTATCCCACAGACAGGATAGCACATACAGCAGTATTTGATATATATACCAGTTGTGGTGTACTGGCCGGAATGGTAAATAGCCCAATGGGCCCACTGATCGGAGTGATCCCAGACAGATTGTGCATCAGGCGAACACTTTACCACTGAGCTATGTTCCACCCCATTAAGTAACAAGTAAAGTTTGTTTTGTTTAATGACACCATTAGTGCACATTGATTAATTAATCATCGGCTATTGGATGTCAAACATTTGGTAATTCGGTCATCAGAGGAAACCCACTAAATGTTTCCTAATGCAGAAAGGGATCTTTTATATGCACTTTCCCACAAACAGGAAAGCACATACCAAGCTCTTTGACAAGTTGTAATGCACTATTTGGAATGAAAACAAAAACGAGTTGAATGGATCCACCGAAGTGGCTCGATCCTGTGATGCAAGCACCTCAAGCGACTGAGCTAAATCCTGCCCATTATGTAACAAGAGACATACCTTTATTATGTAATAAGTAATTGGCAACCTTAAAGCAGCTCCATCCATAGTTGTTGTCATCACAGTTGGTTTTGAACACTTTGCTTGCTTTTTCAAGATCCTTTTTGATGCTTTCAAAAAAATCTCCTAGTCTGTGACAGCCTGAAAATAAAGGTAATATATTGTTGGATATAGTAAATGTAGGAAATAATTTAAAGCTGCAGTATCACATATATTTTCATTTATATTTAACAATTTAGAATAGGTCATTCACTTTCTCTTAACTATTCCCATCCCAACAAATGTATATCAAAGGTCATGGTATGTGCTCTCCTGCCAGTGAGAAAGTGCATGTAAAAGATCCCTTGCTGCTGAATTTCATCAAGACAGTCAGAATTATCAAATGTTTGACATCCAATAGCTGATTATTAATAAATCAATGTGCACTAGTGGTGGTGTTAAAAAACCCATCTTTAACACTGTCTTAACTACCACACACCATTATTTGATATTGTTTGGTTATATGTGCTATTTAATTAACATACAGGCAAAATATTATTCTTCATTTTAACACTGAGAAGCTAAGTGCCATTCTACTGGTAAAAAGTAAAAAAACAAACAAGAGTCCCATCGACCTATAAAGCTCGGCTATAATACTTTTCAATTTTGCAGGGATTCTAGATTATGGTAGCCCCACTCCCATGGCTAATGATATTCAGTGTTGGGCTAGTAAATAATTACTATAATTAGCCCGATGGCTAGTGGAAACCAAACCTTGTCAAATGCTGCATTTACATATTTTATAAATGTAAATATCTTGACCCCTCTTTCCACCCCAATCTAAGGATTTGTAAGCTCAATCTCCCTCTTTAGGTGACATATCTGATTATTACTATTAGTAAAATTGTATCTATTTAAAGTAGGGCTAGAAATTTTTTAATCACGGCTAGTACACTTTTAAAATGACTGATCCCATGGATAGTGAATTTTTATAACATTCTAGAAGCCCTGAATTTTGTCACGTTTAAGAATTATTGAATTTGAACTGTATAAGACATATTTGGCTATTTCACATTAGTAAATTATGTTTATGATATGGTGAGACAAGACTAGCTTCAAGCCTTAGTGTGGCTGTCCTGAAACTTTAGAACTTTACCCTTCAAAGAAAACTGATTTTATTCTGCAGTAATCTACTGTTCAGTAATATACAAAAACAATAAACAACTTTAAAAGTATGTAACAGAAGATGCAACTTGGACTACAGTGTATGTATACTTATGTGCATTTGTTGTGTTAGGTAGGACATAGTTCACCAAGGTAAACATCTCCGGTCCATTTATTAACATTTTGACATCTATTGGACCTCTTGGGACGGGGTGTAGCTTAGTTGTACAGCACTCGCTTGATGCATGATCGATCTAGGATAGATCCCCGTCGGTGGGCCATTTCTTGTTCCAGCCAGTGCTCCACAACTAGTGTAACAAAGGCTGTGGTATGTAACATCCTGTTTGTGGGATGGTGCATATAAAAGATCCCTTGCTGCTAATTGGAAAGAGTAGCCCATAAAGTGGCGACAGTGGGTTTCCTCTCTCAATATCTGTGTGGTCTTTAAACAAATGTCCAATGCCATATAACCATAAATATTATAAAATGTGTTGAGTACATCGTTAAATAAAAACATTTCCTTCCTTTCTGTGTCTGTATGTCAAAATTAGTATATGTTTGACATCCAGTAGCCCATGATTAATAAATCAATAACCGTAAATAAAATGTGCCGAGTGTGTTATTTAATAAAAATTTCCTTCCATCCTTCTATTGGACCTCTGACACAGCAATAAACATCACAATAATAAATATCATGCCGGCGATGTTTATCTTCATGAACTAGGTATGACACTGCATATATCAATTAAAACTGTGGCACAAATTCCAATTTTCCTTCAGTTTATCATTTGGTAATATCATCACTGAAGCATGCTGTTTCGTAACCAAAAAGCATACCTTTTCGAAGCCAAAGAGTAATTCTTTTGTCATAAACCCATTTAATATTTGATTGTATTAACCCGTGTAATAACGGTATGCAAATTTCATGTCATATGCAAATTTAAAAGTTCATAATGCTACTTTCACCTGTCAATAATTGAAGGACTCGGTGCTAAATAGGGAATAAGTCACATTTTGAAAGTTTTTAGAAATATACCAACATATAAGTTTTTATTAATTTCACATTTACCTTTACCATAAATACAATTGTATGAATGTACTGGGTTTCAATATCTCTATATATAATTATATAATTATTTTAATATTACGATGTTTGTAAATATTATTATGTTTGTACATAAAATGTTTTTTGTCATGTAAAAAGAAAAATGTTATGTGTTTGAAATATATCAACAAATAAGCTGACTTCACTTGACATGATTCTTCGTGACAATTTCTAATCGCTAATTATTAAAATGCAGTTGGCTTGGATTTTTGTTGTTTTGTTTTTCATTAAATAACATGTACAAATGTGGGTACGAACTGGTATGCCTTTGGGTACGAACTGGTATGCTTTTGGGTACGAGCCGGTATGGTACGAAACGGTATGGTTACGAAACGACCTGATACCACTAAATCACGCCCCTCCCTCAGTTTTATGCAACATATTATAACAAGGTTAGGTTCAGGATTGTTAGCCTAGAGTTAGTAACAGGATTATGGCTAGGATTACATCTGTTCAAAAATTGGAACTATTTGCTAAAACACCATGTAAATCGACTTTACAAATTTGAATATTTTATGTCAGTTGCACTGACGTAATTGTTACATATTAATGAATGACAGACGTAGCCAAGTGGTAAAGCGCTCGCTCCATGCACGGTCGGTTTGGGATCGATCCCTGTCAGGGGGCCCACTGGGCTATTTCTCGCTCCAACCAGTGCACCACGACTGGTACATCAAAGGCCGTGGTATGTGCTATCCAGTCTATGGGATAGTGCATATAAAAGATCCCTTGCTGCTAATCGAAAAGAGTAGCCCATGAAATGGCAGCATCGGGTTTCCTCCCTCAAAATCTGTCCGACGCCATATAACCGTAAATAATATGTGTTGAGTGGTTAAATAAACCATTTCCTTCTTTCCCATATCAATTTATTGTCAATGTCATTGCTAACCTTCCGGGATTTTTTCATGATAACACTGAAAACGATATTCTGTGCCAAGATTTTTTATATATTCTTTAACTTGTTCTTCATCTTTAAAGTCGTACGACATCTCAAAAACATATATTAAACTTTGATTCACAACTATCGAAGAAAAATTTGCATCTTTTAAATCAAGTTGACGCAACTTGACATTTACACACACGTGTGGTGTTTACCAAAAACAAGGATGTGACGTCAAGCCACAAAAACGGAAGTCAATTCTGCCGACAGGTGGCAGTTCGCGCCAGAAGCTATTGAAGGATCAGGTTAAAATTTTTGTTAAATTTGTTTCAGTTTCAATATATTAACCATTTAATGCGCACAAATTATGTTTGTAGTTTGTTAAGATATGTTTTAATATTCTAAATATGTTATTAATATGGCTGTATTGTAAAATGATTACATACTTTCTAGAAAACATTTTAACCGATTTGAGGTGTTTACAATTTCATTTGTCAAGGCTAGCAGATTGTTGGTAGCCATTAATGAATTGTTTTTAGAAAGCTACCATTAAAATGTAACATAGTACCGGGTATGCTTTTTTTGTTGCATGTATGGTTTAATTCTGGATTTTAATTTATGATAGTGTTAAGCATAGCTGCATTGCTGTTCACATTTTAAAAATATTTTTTGATGGATCTGACATTTATGTCATCCATTTCCCTGTTTCAGTGGGGAGCCTGTTTCAATGGATGCATCAACAGGGTTTCTGCCAGAGGGTAAAATGGGTATGGTGCCATACCCAAAAATGTTTATTTAATAAAAGATTAAACAAATTTAAGTTAACTTTTTGACAAAATTAATTACTCTTATTGTATGATTTTCTTAACCCTAAACTTATTTTCTTTTTGGGGGAGGCCTCCAATACCCCCGGTTGACTGTGGTTGCATTCAATTCCATAGTGCCATATCCAAAAATTTCTTTCTGGCAGAAACATTGATCAATTGTGTATAACAGTAGGTATATTTGAAGACTTCTGACATCATTGACCATTTTGTAATGAAAGTAAACAAACGTTTGTCACATTTATAGAAATGTTAGTAAAGATGAGGTTAAATCAGAGAAATCAAGACTGTACTTAACATGCTCATCAACATGGCATATTTCTCAATTAATTTCTTTAGTATGATTTTGATAGACTAATTTAAAAGAAAGCTTAATGTTAGATTATTTTTTTGTCATTAGCTTTTCTGCTAGCCCAAGTACTCTGACTGTAAGAGAGCTAGATGGACATTTGGAAGGTTATGTACTCTGATTACAGTCAGACCAAGCCATGTAATTTTCGTTCAACCGCTGCCCACCAAAGAGCAAAGCCATGTGCATCAAGTCAGATTTGAGAAATAAAACCCTGTCAATTATGGCACTTGATAAATATGGAAAGAAAGAAATGATTTATTTAATGACGCACTCAACACTTTTTATTTACGGTTATATGGCGTCAGACATATGGTTACGGACCACACATATTTGGAGAGGAAACCCACTGTCGCCACTACATGGGCTACTCTTTCCGATTAGCAGCAAGGGATCTTTTATTTGCGCTTCCCACAGGCAGGATAGCATAGCACAAACCATGGCCTTTGTTGAACCAGTTATGGATCACTGGTCGGTGCAAGTGGTTTACACCTATCCATTGAGCTTTGTGTAGCTATCACTCAGGGTTTGGAGTCGGTATCTGGATTAAAAATCCCATACCTTGACTGGGATCCGAACCCAGTACCTACCAGCCTGTAGACCGATGGCCTAACCACGATGCCACCGAGGCCGGTGTTGATAAATGTGGATTGATAACTGACTCTTAAGCTTGCTCACATCACAAAACCTGTTTATTTGGTCAATGTACATATCAGAATTTAAATAATGACTGCTACCCACGGGACCGTGCATTAAATAAACACCATGGAACTAGATTATTTGTCCACTGTTCAGTTTAGATGGTTAAATTTTCATGTTATTTCAATTTATTTTTATGCTTATATCCAATTAAGGTTCAAACGCGCTGTCCTGGACACACATCAGCTATATGGCCTGGCTGTCCAGGACAGTGGATTACACCTACCTATTGAGTCGTTAAAACTAGCTCTGGGTGGGAGCCGGTACTGGGCTGTGAACCCTGTACCTACCAGCGTTATGTCTGATGGCTTAACCACGACACCACCGAGGTCAATTTTTCGTGTTAAAATATGCATTGTCAATTTGGATCTTTCAGAACACATCAGGTCATCGGGCTTGCTCGGTGATGTCTATTAATAGACATGGGGAACAACATTTCCGGGCAAATGCATTCTAGCAATTTCCAAAATAAGCAGATACATGCTGCATGATATGATCAATAAACGATTTTAAGTATGAATTTTAAAACATACTGCATTGAACTGCTTCAATGACTGCTAATCTAAAGTTGGTGATCTCAAGGCTTGACAAATGTCAAATTTGTACGGGTTAGTGTCTGTAACGGGCCACTTATTTCCAGGCTTGTATCAACTACTAAATAATATCAAATTTTTAATGAAACATACAGTTTTGTTTAAATTTTGTTACTGGAAGTAGTAGTATTTTATATTAAAATATTACGATTTTAACTGCATGCATAATTCAGAATTCAGAATTTTTCCGAATGAACTTGGAACAAATATACCGATAAAATCAATGTTCACTTCAACCTAATTTTTTTTTACCAAACTTCTCCACTTTCTTCTGGGAAGGGAGAAGTCACTTCCACTTTTTTAAATCTAGATAGGGCCTGATTAAAGGTATGGTCAACTCAGACAAGAGCCTTATGTGTTGGAAAGATGCATACCCGGACCACCAACACATACTGACACTTTAAGAAACTAAAAACGCGTAATTTTAGAGTTAATTAAAAAAACATGATTATTCTTACTAACTGGGGGCAGCCATTTTGTTTCGTTTTTGTGACAACCAGTGGTATAGCTTGGGGCATAGTGACGTCGGCTCCGTCCATCACAGTGTAAACAAATGCTATAATTTACGACAAGGCGCTTCGCTTTCAGCAAACTGACTTGTAAAACAACATAAATGACTTGATAGTATAATAAATTATTTAACTAAATATATTTCAGTTTGCATCAATATAACGAAATGGAGTTATAGTATTTTTCTTTTTTAAAAAAATCCAAAGAAAAAATGCAGATTATTAGGCCTATTGGTAGGGTATGTTTGAGCAAAAACGACCACTCACGATACCCAAGTGATACTTTTCTTTTCTTTGGGACAACGTAATTGGTCAGTTTTATGATTTTAGAAGAGTTTTACAGAATTACTTACAGTAATAAAGCAGGAAGGCTGATAAGTCCATTACGATTTGAAGAATACCCTGTGATCTTAATAATAACATTTTGGTGGAGTGTGATCATCTCAAGACGACGATAAATAATATATTTGGCAACAGAAATGTTTTGGAATCTTTTAAATTCCATCCAGAATTAATTGTAACGTTTTTAAAACACTGACTTCTATACAAAGTTTTAAAATGTACTTACCTTGATTTTATGTATTGTATTATATTTTTCACCCACAGCTCCTTACACTGTGGTTTTACATAAATGTATATAAATAACATTTTCATATACTTACCATTTGTGACACCCAATAGCCGATGTGTATTTTTATGCTGGGGTGTCGTTAAACATTCATTCATTCATTCATTCATTGATGGCAATTTCCAACATTGTAAATAATAAACCACATGTACAGTCTCAATCATACCTTAGTAAATGGACATATTTTTGACAGTCCAATAGCTGATGATTAATAAATCAATGTGCTCTAGTGGTGTCCTTAAACAAAACATTTTTCATACCGTATATTTTTGTTTTAACGTGGATTGATGATTTTTTTTCAGAATATTAAAGTTTACCTATTGTCTTTTTCAGATATCTGTATACCAGCTTCTGAAAACGTTCTCACTATGATGGCAAAATAATGAATTGATGACAGTCACGATATAGGTAAATTTAAATTATCGTTTGTATTCATTACAAATATTGACATTAGCTTAGCGATGGCAACTGCTTATCTTACATTAAACAGTTTGGTGTTACAATACTGCATAGGTAGTGTTCAATTTTACATTTCATAGTGTATGTTAAATTTACAATTCATTTACGTTTTCATAAATTGTTTGCCTTGATATGTACTGTGTTTCATAACCTTTCTATTCCTGGTGCCCCACTTCCATTACATTAAGAGGTAGTACCAAGCACCTCTAGGGGTCAATAAGGAATAACACTACCTTCACAGGGGTCACCCTGTACAGTGCCAAATTAACCAATTGCTAATTTTTATACAAAGTGGCTACAGCATTTAGTTTTTAGCTAATAAAATATTCCTTAGATACTCTAAATTTCTGAAAATTGGCTAAACTAAAATGATTAGAATGATATGTTAAAATGATTAGAATAACTAGTATTTTACCGATTTAAGGAAATAAATTCAACTGTAATAGTTATGTATTTTTATTTCAAGCAAAAGTATAACATTTCGACATCTGCAACACCGTTTTCAAGCATTATTTTGAGAGATGTCGGTATAGAATGCCAGATATTTAATAAAGTTGTTATATTTCAGGTTTCAAGTTGTATTTGCCATGGGTTTAATAAAGTTGTTGTATTTCACGTTTAGAGTCGTGTTTGCCAGACAGCGCTCAATTTTTACGGTCGTCCAGTCGTCTGTGACGACCTAATATTCAGTCGGGCAACTTAATTCTATGATACTAGTTGCCCATCGGATGACTGACTTTTGTTTAAACACCAAAAGGAGTTGTGTCGCATAATAATGTGCAGTTTCCTTGCCCACAATCGCTTTTAAACTGTCGTTATCTAAAGTAGAGGGGATGATTTTCCGCGATCACGAAAAACATGGACGGAATCGCAGAATTTAGTAACTGAAACGGAATTTGCGATTTAAAAAAAACACAAAAAACCTTCAAAGGTTGTATTTCTGGTTCAAGCAACATTATAATCTTTTTGGTAGTTTTAAGATTCAATATGAATAATATACGCATATAGTGTTTTTGTATGCCAACTTTCGTATGCCTAAACACTACCAGAACCGTTCATTCTCGGAAGTTATGCTGTACGCTTGTAACAAAAGCATGTTGACTGTTTACCCGTGTCACTTTACACAGTAAAATTTAATTTGAAATATAAAAATAAACATGAACTAATACAATTTTAGAATGTTGATTATATAACAAGATTTCTAGTATGTTCAATTTCAATATTTTTTAATAATACTTATTACGATTCGTAAGCATAACCGATTTACACAACGCTTTCGTTGGAAAACATAATTTCGTAAACCTTTGGGCACATTCGTTAATCTATCTGTACAGAAGCAATTCACATTTATAGTTGCTCCCACAGGGAACACCTTTTTTCATGCTATGGAATTTACTACACATTATTTATTTCTGAACCGATTGTTTTCTAAATTGCACACAAAAATAGCATTTTACTTTTCTTCTTACTGGTTTATTCTAGTAGCACATGTAGCACATGCTATGTCCCCGCGCTTCAGGGGGTCCCACAGTGAGTAATTGTGTACATTTATTTTCCCCAGGTAATTTTTCCCCTCTCTTAATGAGATTCTGTGAGACATCAGGAAAAATCGTAATCAGCTTAAGTATTCCGAATAGTAAACATTCCAGTGCATTCGATTGGAACATAGAGTGCATTCAATTAGAAAATAGCTGATGTGTCGCCAAATCACAACCATCTTAAGCAATTAGGCCCTATGTGTACATGTGTATAACTACAAACATTTAAAAACATTATTAAAAAGTAATGTATTTTATTATCAGACAGTACATATTACATTTTACATTGACAACATATTAATTCCAAACCTGTTAGTTACTGTTTTATTGGAATATAAATATAACTCTAGTTTCAAAATCAGGGCAACCAAATTTTTGGAGGGGCAACCTCAATGTGAACCCATACTTGCCCTCCAGGCAAGCAACCAAAATCCTTAAAATTGAGCACTGCCAGATATTTAATAAACTTGTTGCATTTCACGTTTAGAATCGTGTTTGCCAGATGTTTAACAAACTTGTTGTATTTCACATTTAGAGTCGTGTTTGCCAGATATTTAATAAACTTGTTGCATTTCAGGTTTAGAGTCGTGTTTGCCATGGATTTTGAAGAAGTCCCTGGCAGCTGCACACTGAAGACGATTGATTGCACCTGATTCCGATTCATCACTATTCCATCCTAACACTAAGTTTTATAGTGTTTGCTTGAAATTATCGGCGATTCTAACACGCAAGATGGATGAACCATCAAACAATTTGACTGCTTTTGAGAGTGCTTTTGAAGAGTGGTTAAGCAAGGCAGCACCTCCCTCACTGGAGAGGATGGATGAGGTAGAGACTGGGAGCGTCTGTAGCCAGGCGGACAAAAACAATAACACGGATTCTGACGTGGATGGTGATCTACCCTCAGCTCGGCCGATGAGAGACAGTCCTCCATTGTTATCTAGTCATTTTAAGGATGTTCAGAACAGCAGCAAAACAATCAGGCTAAAACGACTGACAAGACATAAACCACCATCCATGGCTCTGTGCCAAGCAATCAAAAGAAAATATTTCAGTAACCACGGTAACAGCCGGAGACATTTCTCCTTACAGCAATTTGCAAGCAATAATACAAGATCCACTTTTATTAAAGTACCCACAAACAGTGGTGCCTCGAGAAAAAAAGAGGAAAAGTATATTAAAACAAACTTCATTGATGCCAAATGTCCCACCAGTTCTCACAGTGACGCAAGTCGTTGCCGGGGGAAATATGGGTCTCGCAGAACAGATGATGGATCTCAGCTGAAGAAGAATTCGGTGGAAAAGTTTACAGACAGCCATTCAATGTCTGTTCCTCATAGTACTGAGGTGTCTCCCGTGAGTGACGCTGGTTACGGTGAAGACATAGCTGTTGATTCCGAGCACGATGACATCTCCCGCAGGAGTAACGGTTACCATTCTATGGAAGAATTCCAACTGACCAGTGTCTCGCCACCTAGTCAGTCCGAATCCCCGCTCAGTAGTGCAGGGGAAGGAAATCATCCCGCGTTCCTGTGTTCAAAGAGTCTTGGTGTCGGATTTAACTTGCATTCTGTGTACAGGACCAAATCTGCACGTAAGAACCACAGTCCTAATTCTTACGATTCTGATTTCGTTGAGTCCCCCAACTCGTGTCACATACCTCCATCAAAATCACCAAGTCATACTGTGAGTCACTGTAACCCATCTAAATCACCAGAGCACTTGACGGTGCTGCAGATTTCTAAACATTACAAACTAGAAAGCCAAAGAGATGAAGAAAGGCCTCTTATATTAAAGATTAAGTGCGACAGGAGTCCGCAGTACAAAAAATCTCCCATGTACTTCTGTGAAAATGTTACACCAACCGATTCACCTCCAAAGCTGAAATTGATCGATTCAGAAAGAAACAGTCGTGGTTTTGCTAGCGAAAACAATTCTTGTAGGAAAAGATCATCAAGGAGTCATAGTGAGATTTCCAATTCCAGCCACGAGCCAGAACAAAGGCACTCTTTCAAGCAGAGTGTCAGTGTTGAGTCTGTCACTGATAGGCTGTGCGAATGTGATTCCGTGAGTAAGGAGTTGGCTGCAGCTTCACCTGATCATTCCTGTGATGATGTTGTGTTGGAAGAGGAGGCAAAGATCCCGAGGCAAAACCGCCAGAAGTCTCGGAGAAACGGTTCTCGCGTTTGTGGCTGCTGTATGAGTTCTCCGAAGAAACACCGATTCAGAGGTGAAAAACGCAAGCGGTCGCTCTCCGTTTCGAACACTCCAGGCTCCATTGTGTTCACCAGTGGATCGACGTCACATCTCAAGTGCGATGTGACGTACATGTCACCGAAACAAAGAAAGTTTGTGAAAAGTGCTTTAAACCTGTCCAGTCTGCAGCAGAAACTGCACATCCTGTTCATACACCTATTTCCGAGACTGGAGTCTGCTCTGGTTGCAATGCCTCCCGAATCGCTTAGGTTCGAAGACATGCTCGACGAAGTGATAAGGACACTGGAAGCATCTCCCGAGGATGAACAGCTCATGGACTCTGAAGAGCTGAGCAAACAGCTTCTCGGCGTGTCGCTGAGAGCAGACACTTCATCGGTTACAGTGTTTGAGCCGCAGGTTCAGCTGTGTAACACTCCAAAGGACTGCCTGGAGGAGTACCAGGAAAAGATCTACACTCTCCTCAAACTGTTGCTCCCTGATCTCACACTGAAGTACGAATACGTTCTCCGCTTTCCAAAGGATCTCGAGAAGTTCTTGGACCGTCTGGTGGCTTGGAACTACCGTTCTTTGTGATGTTGGTCATCAATAATGTAGCATTTCCCACTGATAGGACTTGCTGCATTTCATGCATTATGGTCGAATCTTTTCACTCTTTAAAAGTATATCTTGTGGTGTTAATTGCAAACTGCAGTCAAACCAGTCTTGAGCAGCCACCCAAAGTAGTGTAAAAAAAAGTATCAAAAAGTAGCCATTTAAAATAAATGGTACATGTACATGAGGGTTTAAATACAGTTTTTGGTTGTATTATATTCTAAAGATGGTTAGCGAGAATAGTACTTTGGGTGTTTAACAGAGGTGGCTGGTTTAGTGTGTTTGACTGTACATACTAAAAGTTAAAAAAGGAAGAAACAAATACAATCTTTATTATTTACAGACATTTTTTAATGTTTGATTTTTTAAAGTACATAACTGTGTCATTTGAAAAGCTCTTCAAATTGAACATGGCATGTCACAATTTTGACTGAAATTGTTGGATGCTATTCTGGCATTTCAATAACTGTGTTTTCATGATAGTTTTGAATATAGGTTTATTCTTAAAGGTGAAAGATTCTTTTGAATATGTGTGATAGTTATTGTTTCCTTATACAGTGGAACTTGCCTAAACTGCTTTAGGAACATAATTTAATACCATTGGACTTAACACTTTTATCAAGGCACATTGATTCGATTACTTCTTTTGATGTGATAGCATTACACTGAATCAGGTTTGACAAATGATGTACATGACTACATGTATTGCTTATTTCTAAATACATCATTTTCTTTTGATAAAAAAAAAGAAATCACACTAAATAATTTCCTTTCCATGAAACGTTCTTCAAAAGAATGCTCATTTTGTTTTTATAGTATGCACCAACTCATACTCAGCATTTGCTATCAAATGGCTTGGTGTATTAAAGAACCTGAACAGAACTTCTATTCTGGTTTTAACAATTTCCACTGTACTGTATATATTATTTCAACATCCAGTTTATGAAGATTGTTGACTTGTTCTGTAAATAACAGATACATTTAGAATGTATCAACTATGATCTGTTTTGTTTCTCATTGTTTGCATTTTATCAAAACAACAAAAGTGTACATTTTTGTATTTTAGTGTATATTGTTAAATATTTATATCTAGATTGTCCTTTAAGGGGATATGTTGTGTGAATTTTAATTTGAAGACTAACTACCCGGAGGCATCTACATAAACAAAACCCCCCAAAAAGAGGAGGTAAATACATGTACTTTTACAAGTACTTTGTACTTTGTTTTACTGTAGGTAACATTAAAAGATAAACAGTTATATCCCTTATGTATTATTTGTAACAAGATCAAAATACACAGTTCATAATTTTTTTAGTGATAGCATTCATTATACAAATTCAGATTTATCAGAGGTAAAAATAATTCTACTTACGTTTTGGGGAAACAGAATCAAATTGTTCAATAGCATTAATTTCATCATAATTAAAATTCTATGAGGTGGAATTTTCAAAACATTGGCAAGCCATTTATTTTAACTGATTAGTTCTGATCCTCGTTTCACGAAGCAATCTTAGCACAAAGATCACTTTAAATGCTTAACTACATGCACTTCAGAAGATCTTAGGTCTAAGATAGCTTTGTGGAATGGGGCCATGGTTACATACTCCACCAAACAATATATAAAAGCAACAAACCATTTAACATTCCTGTATCAGTATATGGTACAAGTATAAAATTATTATATCATGAGCACATGACAGAGAGAATACTAAATGAGTTCCTGTGAAAGACTATTTATATTACAATGTGCATATTTTCAATAGTACATCCAGAATGAAAGCCTGTGATGTATGATCGAAAACACAAGTTGTAATATTTATAAATGGTCTCTTTTTGGAAACGAGTATAATATTTTGTTTATTATACTGCGCATCGATGAACAAAATGTTGATGGAATTTCTTCCAAAGTAACTAAATGAGACATCATAAAATTATATCATATGATGGTCACTTGATTTAACTATTTATCAATGAAACTTTGGATTGCTACACTATGCATGAAGATTACATAAAAAATTTTTATAAACGGATTAAAGGCTATAGCCACTATACAAACTTATTACAATATGCAGCTAACATTAATTATAAGAATTGATAGCAAGTCTTTTTTCCGATTATAAAAATGTGAATTGAAAGAACCATGAACACTTTTTTCTTGATCTGTGCACAATCATGCTGTGTCACACGATCGATCAACAGATTTGGCGGTTATGACATATTTCACATTGTGGGAGATGGAAAATATGGATATCTCCGCCACCACAGTGTAATAAATAGAGAATACTACACAGGGCTTCTAGATTATGGTAGCCCCACTCCCATGGCTAGTAATATTCAGTGTTGGGCTAGTAAATAACTACTATTGCCATGCCCGATGGCTAGCAGAGCTTCTAGATTATGGTAGCCCCACTCCCATGGCTAGTGATATTCAGTGTTGGGCTAGTAAATAACTACTATTGCCATGCCCGACGGCTAGTGAATTTTTTTTGGGAGTCAAGTGTTGCAGTTCAGTTTATTTTGTAAATATGAATATCCTACCCCAAAAGTCCACCCCATTGTTAGTGTTTTTAAGCTATATCTCTCTTTGGGTGACGTACCCAATTTTCACTATTATTTAGTAAAAAAGTGAAGTAGGGCTAGTGAATTTTTAATTGTGACTAGTAAATTTTAAAACTCATTGATCCCATGGCTAGTGTATTTTATAACAAATCTAGAAGCCCTGCTACATGAGGGGCTGTTTATACTGTTTCTTACAACAAGTTGTTTATAAAGGTATCCAACGAAGAAAAGCGACTTGGATATGTTTCAAGCAACAAGTTGTAAAATAAATGGTATATAACAGACACGAATGTATTCTTCTATTTCTTACATATCTTCAGAAAACAGTTTTAAAATAAATTTAAATGCCTTTTTCAACTAAAACCTATGTACGGCCCTAGCACTTGTTGGGGAGGGGGATACAAATATATTTGGTATTGGTGTTCATGTTATTTTAGGGTTGTACGGTTTTTATGTGCGTTTTTCCATCAGTGTTGTTAATTATTGTGATTTGAGTGTTCACAATTTAGTCCTCGTATGCTGCTGAACATGTTTTTTTTTCTTAGTTGTTTTAGTTTGGTAAACATGACAAGGGGTAAATAACCAGTCTTCGTCGTGAGTAAAATCAAGGCTAGCTGGAGATCGTTCTCTTGAAATTGTTAGACAAGTAATCACATGCAGATTCAAATAAAATTTAACGTATTCCAAGGCGATCAATTTGCTGCTCTGCTAAAACTTTACATGTGAGTGTAAAACATGGTTACGAATGATCACTCGCCTATCTTGGCGAAGACTGAATTACCATTTTTTAATCATCATCATCTCTCCATTTTTGTGAAGAACTGTGTAATCACTTCTGAATGATGATCAGTGACCTTTCCAGTATTGAGAATGTGTTAATATTATCACCTAATACCTACCTGGCATTTCATATAACAGTGTTTGAAATTTATATATTGTTAGTTCTAAAAATTATCGCATGGGAAGCAAGTGGAAGGTAATTGGTTTGTTAACTCTTTGTTCACAGGGCCTCAGTTGTCTTCATTGTGAACAGGGAAAGGAGTAATTGGTTAGTAACACCTCAGCACATTTTAAATTGTGGCTATTTAGTGCCCAGCATATGTTCTGTTCAACACATAGATAGGAAAACCTCTGCCATCTCAAAGGATAGGATACCTTCCGAAAAAGTAGCAAATAGATATTTTACAAACATTTTCAATTTGGTGACTTGATGTGGTCTTTGTGTCATATTGCCTTGATTCATTCAATCATGGGACAGGACATAAACCAGTAGCCTGAAGTGTGATCCCTGTCAGTAGGCCCATTGGGCTATTTCTCGTTCCAGCCAATACTCCACATCTGTGGTATGTACTGTCTTGGGTATAAAATATCTCTTGCTACAAATTGAAAATAGTAGTCCCCATGAAAAAAAATCCACTTTCCACCCACTCCATGATGTGATCATTTCTGGAATGGATTCAATGCAACACTTTTCATATATTTGTAACAGAATTTTTTTTCCCCATCACTTTTAATTCTTATTGTTTAATTGTATGTTAAGTTCTGTCATATTGATAAAATATATTTTTAAAATTCTTTTAATCTTGAAACAACAATAGTACATAATATGCATGTACTTACATTGGAGTCATTTGTGCATTTCAATATTTGTTTGTTTTAGAATTTTATTGCATAGGTTTCACTGAAAATTTGTTGGACCAGTCACAAAGCTTGATTAAAGATTTTTTCATTCTAACTATATATTTTTTTTAGCTATGTCTTCCCTGTAATGGTCATCTGTGATGTCATAATTGTTTGTAAAATTTTCACTTGTGTGATATCTTTACATTGTTTTGGTCATACCTCCAATAATATTCAAGGAAAACAATATAATACATATGAGCTTAATTGTTTAAAATGATGTGTCACTTTTTTTTTCTTTTTTTTTTTTAATTATTATAAACTACATGTATAAGTGCCAGATCAATCAAACTGTGCAATCACCATGGTGAAAAGGCCATCATTAGTCATTTTGTCTACATTCATTAAATATTAGTATGACAAATAATGTTATGGTTAGACATTCATCACATCATAGATCACTTACAATTATTTAAACTCTTTCTGAAACCGGTGGTTATTATAATGAACTCTTAAACATCTGAAAAATAAACAAGAGAGCACATATTTAAAAATGGTAGCAGAATAGAAAATTTACATTATATCTTTTGGAATGAATAAATATGATTTTTGTTCATGGTTGACTTGAAGTAAAGAATCCTCTTAAAATTACCATTATAAAAATGTTTTAAAACTATAAGCTCAACATGTACAATAATTTAAACCAACTTTACTTTAAGAAAACAAAAGTCTGTTAGATGTTTATCTCAACACACCTGGGTTTTTTTAAAAGTCATAATTCTTTTCTTTTTTTTTCTTCTTTTTTTTAAACCTGTATTATAAAATTAATATTTTGTTTCAATTCTACTTAATGGCCAACCCAGTGCTTTAATGGTGGAAAAAGGTTATAGTAAACACCTTTTTCTTTTAGGATTGGCGTTGTTTTGTCTTTGCTTTTCATGGAACCTATGATCCATTCTGTACAGTGTTTAAAGGTCATAAATTATTGCCCGTTTTGTACAGTTTATTATGTTTATGAGCCAAAGTGATTTAATGGCCAAATTCAGTGTGATAATTGATTGTCTCCCCCTGAATCTTTCTTTTTGTGTATACCATGTTTGGGAAAACACTTGATGTCCGTTATGGCTTGCCAGACTATTTGATTTGATTCACTACGACATCCAGAACATGTAGCTATCTTTTTGTTCCTTTTTTTTTCTTTTAATAATGTTTCATACTTGCAATCTTATATCTTTTTAATAGATTTTTACATATTACCAGAATTAATTTACTTTGGGGCTCTACTTCTGTATATAAATTGACAATTCAGTATGTCTTTAACGACTAAAAATATACTTTAATTAATTGTTCCTGTTTAGAACATCAGTGACTATATCCAGTGACTATATCCAATGTATTTCTGGTTGTCCTATTGTTTATTGTAGTCCAAACTCACTTTTTTCTTCCAATAATTCCATACTTAAGAAAACTAATATATATATATATATATTAGGAAATAAAAAAAAGTTTAAACTACAACAGACATTAGAACAACCAAAAACACACTGAATATAGAGCCACTGATGTTCTAAACAGGAAAACTTATTTAAAGTGTAGTTTTAGTCGTTAAAGACGCTCTATTAGTCATAACATCTTATAATGGCAACTAACTCCATTTACAGTTCTCTTTTAAATAATTATTTCTTAAAAGAATCAAAAGACACTTGTAAACCTGGCAAGTTTTATTTATATCTTTTTAACCAGTGAACCATTTAAATTGCGTTTTAATAAATTGCAACAGGCATACACAGTTCAAATTCAGCAGACCTCTCTATTGAAGGTCATTACATGCTTGCTGGATGTTTATTTAGATTTGCTTAGTGATGTTCCAATGATAATTACTGTCGAAAATTGATTAGTTCCAATATTCCATTGTGATGATCGATTATAAAATTCCGTAATCGGTTGTGAAAAATGTTAACTAATTGTTCCTACAGTTTAGATAATGAAATAAATATAAATAAGTAACGAAAAGTGATATTAAAGGTATAATTAGCAGTTTCTAGGATCTAGCATGGTGAGCACCACCACCACCACAGGTCCTAATACAGTACAACCCCTCAAAACAGGACCCTCTGTAAACTGGAATTCCCTCAAAACCGGATGTTTTACTTGGTCCCTTTTTAAATATCTGTGTAGAAGAGAACCTCTTTAAACTGTATACCTCTGGAAACCGGACATTTTACCTGGTCCCAAGGGTAAACAGTTTAGAGGAGTTTCACTGTATATTAATTTGTTTCTATTAAAGTTCATATAAGTCTGACTGATTTGGTTAGTTAATACAAATCAATTGTAACTGATAACTGATGATGAAATTCCAACCAATTCACAACATTAATTCTGCTGGAGATAGGGTCATTTTGGGGGATGGGTTAGGTACATTTTTCTTTCTTCCTTTCTCTTTTCTTCTTCTTTTGAAATGGTAGCTTGATTTTCCTGAGCTTGTGGGAGAAAAGATCCAAATTAAGAAAATTGTCATTTAGTAATACTTAATGACAGTTATCATAAAGTATCATAATTTGTCCCTTTTTTTTTTCTTTTTTTTAAATACAAATTAATAAATTGAATAGTATATACTGCAATAGAGGTATTCTGTGTGATCTCTATTCAGTTGGTCTTTATGTATCTGCTGTGATCTGGGTTTAGATACCTTATTGTGATCCTATGACCAGTACAATGTTATGTCAAAATGTTGTGCAGGACTAACACCTTATATGGTCATAATAGCACACTTTACAGCTAAAAGAGCAGAATGACCCAGGTATTATTTCGAATAATAGATTAAAAGCAATAGCTTTTAAGTTATTTATTTTGGGGTGAGCACATATTTTTATAATTGCAGTTGACAATTGGGTTTTGATCCCCAACCAACATGTTGCACTATTAATGCCTTGATAATTGTTTAAATGATACATATTGGGTTGAGTTAC
The DNA here is from genome assembly GCF_016097555.1 of Gigantopelta aegis. Taxonomy (NCBI): domain Eukaryota; kingdom Metazoa; phylum Mollusca; class Gastropoda; order Neomphalida; family Peltospiridae; genus Gigantopelta; species Gigantopelta aegis. The sequence continues at coordinate 82,341,621 of NC_054704.1, read as the reverse complement.
TTGGTCAAGAATTAGTTAAAACCTTTTCAATTTTTAGGTTTTTTAAAAATGTTTATTCATTGTGATAGTTTGAATTTGCAAAGTTGCTATGCTTAGAACATTTTATGCACACCAGATTTTTTTGCATTTACAGTTGGTGAACAATTAATAATTTTGGTAAAAACAATTCTTGAATAATTACTTTTATTGCAACCAACCTGTGGTAAATTTTATAATTTATTTTAAAATAATAATAATGAGGATAGTGGATATATTCACTGTCACCAGTTTTAAACATCAATTTTAAAAAATCACAGTAGAAAAACTGAATATGAATATATGAAGATTGGGGGGGGGGGGGGGGGGGCTATTTTAAATATTTTTGAAAAAGAAACGTTTAAATTTTTTATTAACATGCACAAACATATTTATCTTCCATTTTTCATGTCATATTAATTATCAACATTAAATTACATTCTGTGTTTTAAACGCCCCTTCCCCAAATACAGAATGTGATGTGTACATCAATTTTATCAAAATCATCATTTGTTTATGAATGAGTCACAACTTTTATTTAACATCTTGTTAACATTGCAATATTATTTCATTTGTCAAATGTATTGATAAAATGTTTTTTTGATTTATATGTCAAATGAGTGCTTTGTATAAAAGGTGCTGCCATCTACATGGAATCTGATATGTTCTTTTCATTTTTTTTTTATCCCTTACCATTTCGAAAGCTTTCAAAAGCTTTTTTATACCACATATGTCTGTTAGCATTGATCAGGTGAATATTCAGGCAATTCACCATGTGAAGATTTCAACAGTTATCTTGTTGATAAAAAATATTTTAAAATTTGCATCCAACCTGGGCTTTGTCCTCGATACATAGATTCAGTGAAATTATACAGAAATCTTACTGTAATGTTTTGAAACATCAGAAGGGTGAGAAGAAATGTTTATTTTTATTTTTATGGTTGATCTGCTGTAGGCTGTCAGTTAATGTTCATGAATATCACCATTTTATGTATCCCTTGGTGTATGCCCAGTTAAAAAATTTCATCCATATGTAAGATTACAGGTTTAGTTGATACGCAATATTTTTATAACTATTTCGTTTGACCTATTTAGTAATTACATGAAATTTAATGTAACATGATTGCCATTCATATGTTTACATTTTGTGTAATAAAAAAGAAGGAAAACTGAAAACTACAAAACTTTTTTTGGGTTAAATTTAGCTTTTTAATGTGATGTGTAATTTTTATTATCTACCTGTTATCAATTAATTTCTTCACTTTGAAGTGCTGTCACTTTTTTTTTCTTTCTTTTTTAAATTACCAAAAAAATTATTAAAATATTTGTATAAAAATGTCCAGTGTATTTCGTCTCTGTTGCCTGGTCATAGTTATGTATAATGTGTATATACGTGGATCATTAAACTTGAGTATCTATATTGGTAGTATAAAGTACTTTGAAAGCAGTATTAGTTTTGTTGTCTTTTCCTTTTTTACATAATACATGTTACTAGATCATATCATTATAATATGAATACAGCATTATAATATATGCACAGTGGTAAGGTCATCTGGTTTAAAACAGGTAGACACTGTTGTCATATTCCAATTCTGACACCCACAGACTGAAAAAAATTTTAAGAGTAGTGTTGGAAGGGTGGTTACTCGCAATATCTAAAGGGGGAAAAAGCTAATTAGGTTGTCAGATCAGGTTACTCGACTAAAGTATCATGAGGTTTTTCCTTTCAATCTTTGGTTTGAAAAGAGATGCCTGAACAGTACACCTTAAAACTTTTAAAAATTAAATTTAAAGTATACTGAAGTATATAAAGCGGACCAAGACCGGTGAGACCATTCACATGTGCCATAAATCACAGCTTGGTGGGGAGAGGTAAGTGCTCCAATCATAGCCTAACAAACTGACTTAATTAATACATTTATAAAGGACCCCAATGTTGAAAATTTTATTTAAGTTTACATCACTGTGACTTAACCATTCAGCTTTCATTTGAGCAGATAAAACCCTGCTTGTACGTAACTAACCATTTTTGTGACTGGACCGGAATTGACATAGAAGCTTATGTTAACCATAAATGGAAAGGACAAGAATATTTCAAGGGTTGACAATCCAGAATTTGTTTTGTAGTCGACTATTCTCTTCTTTTTCTTTTTTTCTTTGTTTTAATAAAAAAAATTACATAGATTTTGGGACAAACAAACATGAAATAGAGTGACATAAAGCTATATTTAATATGAAATAAAGAAAATATTAACAGGATAACTTTTTTTTTTGGTTGGGTTGAGAAACTTGACAGGCAAAGTCACAATGCACATAACCAATTCAGGGTGTTGACCCTTAATTTGAGTGGGATGTAGCCCGGTGGTAAAGTGCTCGCCAATCTGATTGAACCCTGTCGGTGAGCTATTTCTCATTCCAGCCAATGCACAACAACTAGTATATCAAAGGCTGTGGTATGTGTTATCCTGTCTGGTATGGTGCATATAAAAGATCCCTCTACTAATGGGGAAAATGTAGCAGGTTCCTCGCTAAGACTGTCAAATTATCAAATGTTTGACATCCAATAGCCAATGATTTATACATCAATGTGCTCTAGTGGTATTGTTAAATAAAACAAATTTCTTTTCCTTTCTTTTTTGACCCTCAAGTTAATTTTGTTTCATTTGTAAACTATGGTGGTTGTATAAAGAATGAGGAAACACTGCAGCCACAGGGTGGCAGGCTGGCTTTTGTCTGAATCAAACAAAAATGCCAGAATCGGGGGGAAAAAGTATTCAATCATATTAGCATTACTACCAAACAATTATATATGGTTGTAAACAAATCATAGCTAATTTTTACATAGATTACAACTTAAATTTTAGGGTAGAATGATGCAAATACATGGTAAAAAGGTCTCGGGTTAGCACATTTTGCCCGAATATGTGCATTATTTTTACCCGAATTTGAGGTTTTGCTCCACCACTGGTAATCTATTACCCCCGCCCCCCTGCCCCCCTGTCTCTTTTGCTTATGCATGCAGTCTTTAGAGGTAACCTGCTACATGTTTTCATTATCAGCAAGGGCAAAGGGTAAAAAAGGATCTTTTATATATGCATTTTCAGATGCAAATGATAACACAGATCCTTGATGTATCAACCATGAGGCAGTGGGTGGTATGAGCATAACCCTGACTTTCATTTTACCACTGAAATACATCTCATTCTGGGTGAGACTTGAGTGGAAATAAGGTCTGGTTGATGCTGGATGCGCACATATACTGATGGAAAGAAATAAGGGAACACATGAAATTGTAGTCCAAAATGAATTTACTACTAGTGTAATAATATCTGTATTCTCACACAGTTGTAATGTACTAAATGTCAATAGTGTTGAATTGACTGCCAGTAACAACTAATCTTCTGACACTGGATGAAGGTTTTTAATTACAGTACCATTTCGTATTACTATTTGTGTGATCCTTTATTTCTTTCCATCAGCATATTTTAGTACCGTACGTAACCCAATAATTGGTATAACTGTAGGCCGTGTACTCGGACTGTAAGAGGCTTAATGAGAGCGTCATAACCGTTCAAATGTCTGTCTAGCGCTCTTACAGTCAGAGTAGGCTACTCGGGCTAGTATAACTGGAGCACGTGCCTGACAAAAGTCTTAATTTTTTTTAAAGTTTTATTTATTATGGCCTAATTAATCAATGCCATTGAGGTGAATTCTATGAAATCTGCGTCTTTAAAATATGATGTATGGGTGGAGGAAGTGGCGTAGGAAGGTGCCAAAAGGTGGGGGGCACACTTTTATATTTACACACTTTTGTACTATTATAAAGCAAAATATCCGAAAAGTGGGTGGGCACATGCTCCCCTTGCCCCCCTCCCCTCCCGCTTCCTACGCCAGTGGGAGTTATCTAATGGGCTTGGTCCTACTTTTTTTTTCTTTTTTTTTAAATAATTTGAGTTTGGTTTGAAATAAAAATAAGCTATTTTTGTGTGCAATTCAGAAAACAATCGGATCAGAAATAAATAACTTGCAGTAAATTCCATAGTATAAAAAAATAAGCCCGTTTTATTTGTCCTACTCTATAAAGATAAAAAATCTGTCTTGATACTATGACCCCTCCACTAGAGGTTGTGTCATCCCCCACTACAAAAAAAAGAGTAAAGTTTGTTTTATTTAACGACGCCGCTAGAGCACATTGATTTTTTATCTTATCATCGGCTATTGGACGTCAAACATATGGTCATTCTGACACTGTTTTTAGAGGAAACCCGCTGTCGCCACATATGCCACTCTTTTTACGACAGGCAGCAAGGGATCTTTTATTTGCGCTTCCCACAGGCAGGATAGCACAAACCATGGCCTTTGTTGAACCAGTTATGGATCACTGGTCGGTGCAAGTGGTTTACACCTACCCATTGAGCCTTGCGGAGCACTCACTCAGGGTTTGGAGTCGGTATCTCGATTAAAAATCCCATGCCTCGACTGGGATCCGAACCCAGCACCTACCAGCCTGTAGACCGGTGGTCTGCCACGACGCCACCGAGGCTGGTCCACTACAAAAAGCATACTGATAGTTGCGCACAGGCACACTGATTTTTATGCGCATCGGCATGCTGATAGTTGCGCATACGCACGCGGATGGATGTGACGTTGTGATTTGCGGCGTGCCTCAACTGTGAACCGGAAGTACATATATTTCAGTGCGCTGAAGCATTGACGCATTGTTTGAAACGGCACCATGGATTACGTACCAGCAACATGGGACATGTACGATCTTGTCCAGGGTTTTTTACAGGTATTATGACTTACTAGTAACGTGGTCACGTTTGTTTTTGTGTAACAGAATATTAACCAACATCGGGTCCAGCGATAAAGTAATGTATGACGCATGGATCGTGACTCCGAAGTCAACGTAACCCTGCCTGCAATCGCAGCAATGGATTCGCTGATAAAACCACAGGAAGTAGGCCTATAATAATTTAACAATTTTGCTCTAGGTTCCTTTAAATATATATATATATATATATATATATATATATATATATATATATATATATATATTTATATTATATATTTTATTATTATATATGTATTTTAGTATAGTGAATGGGGAAAGCAGAAACTGTTGGTTAAAGGAAACATGTCACGTAAACCATATTTGGTACCAACCATGTACAATTAATTATAAATTGAATCACCTAAAAAAAAAAAATATAAAAAATTAATTACTTAAAATATCTCCATAAAAGAACCCCAGATACGAGCTCTTAGCGGAAATTGCCGATCTTTAATGAGCAGGGCAATCACGAGGTCCGTGACGTCAGAGACGCGTCGCTTGATCTGAAGCCTTACACTTAAAAGCATTAGTCCGTACCACTCATAAAGAATCGAAGACTTGCACAGCTTACCAAAACAATGAGTGTTCGTTCGCAAAACGTTTTGCCGTATCAATATGAGCTGTTAGTAAATGAAGAAAGACACACATTTACTTACAACAGTGATACTGATGAAAAAACGGATAGCGAGTCGGAGGGTGGAGAAACTGATGGTGCCAGACCAGACCGGTCGACCAATTTACAGCCCGGAGCCCGAAAGTAACCCGGAGACAAAACCAAAACTCGGATGCTAATGCCGAGGTGTATACTGTTCATATTTAGCATAAAGATACACCTCGATATGATGTATTAAAATATGTAAAAAATATAAATGTAGGACAAACATTTTTTGGTGGGTTTTTTTTTTAGAAAATATCTCATTTTTTATGTTCGGGCTGTACATAATAAAATCTGTATGCACAGTGTAAACAAACGCTCTAATTTACGACAAGGCGCTTCACTTTCATTAACCTGGCTTGTAAAACAACATAAAAGACTTGAGAGTATAATCAACTTTTAAACTAAATATATTTCTATTTGCATCAATAGAACGAAATGGGGTTATAGTATTTTTCTCTCATAAAAAAGTAGCATATTATTAGGCCTATTGGTAGGGTGCGTTAGAGTAAAAACGACCACTCACGATACCCAAGTGATAATTTTCGTTTCTTTGTTACTACGTAATTGGTCAGTTTTGTAATTTTAGATGGGAAAGTCTACTTAATCAAGGGTTTTACAGCATTATTTACAGTAATGAAGCAGGGCGGCTGATAATGTCCATTAACATTGTACTATAGTCGCGATAGGTTACGCCACAATACCCTGTGATCTTAAAAAAAACTGGCACGTATTTTGTACGTATGTCTAGACCGTGGTAATCACTTACCTGGTCGATACCCTGCAATATACACCTGCCAATCAGGAATCACATGTGCAGGCCACGGAAAGAAAGGACCAATTAACTAAAACAACACTCCGATTCTCAAGTCAGCCCGTGGATGAAACATAATAGTTATTTCGACACCGACAGTAGTGGTTTATTTTGTATTGAACTTCGTGTTGCTTTGGGGCTTCGGGCGATGAGGAACATTTTTGTGACGTATTCCGCCCGAAGATTAAAAACATTATTTAAAATTATTATTGTTTTCTACACGTTTTTTAAAAACATATTTAAATACATCGTACTGAGATGTATCCTCATGCCAAATCCCATGTTTGTATATGCCATATTTAATTACTTGTTGACGTTTCCTTCTTCGGACGGTGAATACAGATTTTGTTATGTAGGCCTACAGCCCTAATATGAAAAATCTTCTTTTTTTCTCCAAAAAAATAAATAAATAAAACATTCTACATTTTTGTTTTAACATATATAAATACATCATGCTGAGGTGTATCTTTGTGCCAAATATGTACAATGTACACCTCGGCATTCGCAACCGAGTACTGTTTTTGTCTCCTGGTAACGTTCGGGCTCCGGGCTGTAAATAGGCTGACACCAAAGTACTATGCGGTGTTGGTGTCCAATCTTTTCTTTTGCGATAAAATACACGCGTCTTTCTTCGGATACAATCCTTTGGAAAACCATAAAAAGACAATCCCGATCGTTTAAACTGTTTATTTTTACACCCATAGGCCGCGCAGTACGGCACTGTTGGACTGAAAAGATCGTAAGCCCCTTACTCCATATATAAACAGTTAACAACAATGGAAGAGTACAGCGGCTCTGACGTCACTTCCCTTTTTTTCCGAACGCTCACGAAGAAATATGCATAAATCGTACTTTGATACTGATTAGCGTAATTTCTTCATTTTAAGTTAACTACACGTATTTTATTGTTATAAAGTTATTTGTATATTATTTTTATATCATTTTTCTTTTAAAATGAGCTATAATATGGTCTCGTGTCATGTTTCCTTTAAAGTAGTTTTAGTGTATGAATTCTGGTACAATGTTTTAAAAATCTGTAAAATTTCTTTTCAATCTGAGTCTGACTAGTGACCTGATATTAAGAATAACAGTACTATGTTCAGGAAACAGAGAGCTCACAAGCATTTTCATTGACACCATCGGCTTAGATTGGTTTAGACCTTCATGTATATGAATAGAGAGGCGGCAGAATCAACTGGTTACAGCCGTGTCTGGTGTATCGGGGCGTCATGTGATTCGGCGTGGTTTCTAGACATTTCGTACCCAAACACGTTCGTACCATACCGTTTCGTAACCACTAGCATACCAGTTCGTAACTAATTAAATAATGTCATACATTACACCTAACATTAATAGTTTTTTTAAATACACAATTATAATGTTATATTACAAACATATTGTAACATTTAGCAAAACAATAGTTGTAATAATCACTCAGTATCTTTTATAAGCATTAAATAAATTATGTGCTGTGCATCACTGAAGCATGCCGTTTCGTAACCAAAAAGCATATCTTTTCGTAACCAAAAAGCATACCTTTTCGTAGCCAAAGAGCAATTCTTTTGTCTTGTAATTTGGTGTCGATTCCACAGTGCAGCGATGGTGTTTATTGTTATGCATAACCATTCCGAGATATCAATCGGAATATTTCGCAAGACCGATCCTCTCTTTGTACGTATATATGCTCAAAACAAAAACATTCATACACGCACACGTACTTACGTGCGCACACGCACGCACATATAACAAAAATATAATAAGATCTGATATCCCATGTTTTTGGAATGTGGACTTTTTTTTTGGTCTAATAATGCCTACATTGTCCGATATAATACATTTTTGATAGAAGAATACAACTTTTTGTTTTAATTTATGCCTTTGTTTGGTATGCCTTTGGGTACGAACTGGTATGCCTTTGGGTACGAACTGGTATGCTTTTGGGTACGAACCGGTATGGTACGAAACGGTATGGTTACGAAACGACCTGATACCATTCGGCGCACTTGATATAGTGATTTCCCAAGAAATTTGGCAAGGCATGGTAGACCAAACACTTTTGGGGCATTTTCACCATTTTCGGGGCACTTGTTTTTCATTAAAAATACACAAAAATCAATTGAAATAAACATTAATGTAATTTATGTGCTTGCTTTAATAAATGAATGGCAAAAGATATAAAAGGCATATTTTATTAATTAATAATACCTTTTTGGGTGTTTTATAGAGGCAATTTTAGAATTAATTAGTGAAAAAGGCTTGTTTAATCTCAGAGCAGCATGGTGCTGATTAAGGCAAGATGGTGCTAGACTATTGAGGCATGGTGCTGCACCATGCTGAAACAAGCTAGGGAAAACACTATGATATTTTGCTTAAAAGTTGTCATGTTGTCGGTGTTTTTAATAAATTAAAGCTCAATTCCTTTTTTCAGTGGTTAATCAAGTATCAACATATTTATTTTAAAAAGGGTGTAATTAAAAATTATTAGAATTATCAATAATTATATCATAATTTCAAAATAAATCATTCACCTGCTTTCGAAGTAGGTCAGCCTTATTGATATTAAGAATGTTAAAACCAGTCTAAAAACAACTCCCCGCATTTTTAAAATTATAGTAAACGGTATAATAAAACATTTTTTGTTATCTTTATTTAAATTAAAAAGGAAAACGCAGACAAATGCAAACAAAACCAAGTGATGGAAAAAAAAAAAATGTATCCCACATTTGGGGATCACTTTACAAATATCTTTATTGTATTTTGTATATCTTAAAATCTTTATTAAAATAATAATATTAAAACTTTGATCGGTTCAGCAAAACCGGAACTGCCTGTGAATGTCAGACCGACAACATCTTTGATTCAATTAAAAGACGAGTCGGCTTGTATTTCGCATTAAAAAATTTTGTAGGCAAAATAAGGAGTATATCTTTCCACAAAGTCTACCAACACACAACAATATGGTAACCAAGCTCCATTCCCCCCCCCCCCCCCCTTTTTTTTTTTGCTTTCCGTTTTTCCTTAATAATTGGGCATTGATCATTTCAGTTTGACTATCATGCACTTGGCATCATATGTAATTGTTTAAATGGGGTGTTTCCATCTACATCAGACCTTGCATTTTAAGGTGCGTGGGTGCGATCTCGCTCGTACAGCGCACGTAATTTCAATCTGGCGAGTGTGAAAAATAACGCACATTACACTTAACAAACAGCGCACGTAAAATAATTTTGTATGTTGATTGCCACTATTTACCTTACGTAGCTGATAGAAAGATCCGTTTAATAATACCAGAATTTTTTTTTTTACGAGAACTGTAGCGTCCATGCAAGATTTTAATATATGACTGGTACTTATCTTTGCTATACAAATCGGAAAACACAGGTTTAATAGACATATTTGAAGACGTACCAATCCGATCAAAACTTCTTTGTCTGTTTAATTTATTATTAATTAGAAACAGTCCACTTTTGTAAAGTAATAGATCACAACGTCTTATAAGGATAACTCATTTATACTGTTCATATAGTTATGACAAAAAGAGAAAATGGATTGAATTAAACAGTGAGTGCAGGGCACAATATTTCACGCGAACCGCCGTTCTGTTCGCGTGTCGGTTACGCAAAATTAAATTTACGCGAACCACAAATCGGTTACGTCATGATCTGTAAACGTTCAGAAATTAAAACTTGCAAACTTCACGATTACAGGAAGTTTATTCATGCAGACATACTACTGGTATTCCGACAAATGTTTTAGACTGATTTTTAGATACTTGATGCGCAGCAAACCAGTAAACAACGTTATATTGCAACAGTTGTAACTTGCGACCAGTCTACAGTTTTAAAACATTTTTAAAGAAATGTGCTCGGACCGCTTGTAGACATACTATTGGATTGGCTATAATTTTACATATGTTAAAAACAGTTTTAACGTAAACAGGAATCCAAAAGTGTCACAACAATTGAACAATACTAACAAAAGTAACATCGCATAATGAGCTTTAAAAACCCACATTTGGAACATCACTGTAGTATATAAGTACCATCAATGAAGTGAAAGTAGCATAGCCACAGCAAATCGCAAAAAGGAATCCCTACAAATGAGTATTTATCTATTTCAAAGGCGTAGCGCTCATTACGCATAGTACGTAATGCAAAAACAAAATCCGGGAATAGGTCGAGGCTGTCTGTAATTGTTCTATAAAATATCCTCTTAAAATTGATTTGAAAAAAGATTTTTAAAAATGCATCTACAGGCGTCCTGAGTTTCAAAATTTTCACAGAGGGAGGCCCCCGAATCCCCCCGCTCGGGCACGCCTTTGGCGTGTGTAATTCTAAGAAAATTTCTGGCTACGCCCCTGTATTTTGTTTCAGTACTGGGGCTAATATTCAGATCTTTTATAATATTGTTAACTTTAGCAAGCATTAAAGACATTTTCTTTTCTTTTTTTTAAATGTTTTCTTTTGTATTTGTTTTAACTTTGTTTCAGCTAAAAACTATGTATTTAAAATATAATTTCAACGTAATTTTGAGGTAACCGATCAGATAACCCATGGGTTACGCAAATATAATTCACGTAACCGAACAATTGGTTACCTAGGTAAAAACCACGTGAACCGACTTCCGGTTACCTCAGATTTCGAAATATTGTCCCCTGGAGTGACTTCTGTAGCCTACACAATTGAACTCGTTACGGAAATCGGCGAAGTTGGTAAAATTGTCTCGATTAGTTCGTGACTGTTAGAATACAAAGCTTACAATCCGAAAATGGCAATCGTATAATTTTATACTTTCTTTAAAAAAAAATGAAATTTAAATGTCATAATAAAAAGAAACAAAATAAATGATAATAGGTATGTAGGAATAAGCCTAGGTATTTTTTTTTTTTACGTCTATTATTTTTCTTTGTTTTCTTAAAAAAAACAATCAAATAAAACTTCATTTAAATATTTGTATTTCAGCCAGAGGTCAATGAATGTGCACGTGCTATTTATATATGTATATACATTGTATGTACACACAAAAGTAACAGTAATCAATGATCATTGCCTACTATTTCATTTTTGTTTCGTTTGTTAGAAAGTCACACAGACCATGTGACTGGAACACAATTTAATGCGCAGTACTCTGTGTCATATTGACCAATCATAGCTATCGGGGTCAGATTATTTTTACTCTCGGAATTCTGCATGCACATGCTGGTCTACTTGATAAGTTATTACGCATTGATGATGGTGTATAAAATTATGTGGGTTTTTTTATTATCTTTATTATGGCATCCCACTTTTGGAATAAAATACTTTGTAATGACAAATTTTGTCAGAGTTTGTATATTTTTTTATCAACAACATTGGGTCCGTTCTAGATCATTGAGTAACACTGTCAGAGCTGTTCGTAACTTGTAGCGGTAGGTCAAATGACGTGTTACAAAATGTTGAGGGAGGGAGACAGGATGCGTAATTGTTGAATTAAAAATGTCAATGTCAGTGTATCAACCAACACTATCAATTGAAGTAATTGTGGGCCTACATTTCACGAGTTACTTAAAACAGTGTTTTAATCATGTAAGTCGGTAGTGCACACCTGAAATGCTTGGATCGTAGTTCATGAACCACCACCTCGGAACCAGTGGGTTTTTACCATCCCAATGATCCTAATCATGTTCGTTGTACATAATAATGAAATTCAAGACAATTTGATTCCTATATATGTTTAGCTGCACGTTCATCAAACCATCTAACTACTCCTTAAACTTTTTAAAAATAAATTATAACTTCATTCCTGAAAGGGAAAGGAAGTCGGACTACACTAATGAACCAAATAACATAAAATTAGAAGAAAACATTATTGGTTTATTGGTTCATTTTTGCAACATATGTCTGCATTTACATGTACTACTACCAATTACTTCATAAATTAATAATGCTTGGTTTTCACTCGCCTTAGCATTTTGATGAGTGCATTTTTTCACTCTCCTAAGCGGTTTGAGGTGTGCTACATTAATTCCAGGTTTTATTTCCATACCTTGCAGGCTGTTACATATATGTATTTATGAGGTTCTTTCTTTAAAAGAAAAACAACAGCAAAAGTTAGCAACCAAAAAAGTAAGAATTGTTTTGGCAGCTTTTTTTCTTTCTTTTTTAAACAAGCTGATTCCTGCTCAATAAAAAAAAATTGTGTGTTCAGAGGATAAGCCTCGGCCCAGCATTCTGTGTTTATTTTAATAAACTAAAAACCCTGTCATTGTGGCAGTAATTGATTCCTTGCATTTTGTTATTTTATGTAAATTATTATTATTCTTTTCACAGGCTCCACTGTACCATTTGATGCTGGAAGCATTTCTTATCCTGTGGATAGTGAAGTTGATTTTTTCCAAGAGCTATTCACCAACAAAACCTGTACTGACTGATGAGGTATGCACATTTAGAAGAATAAAAAAACTTGTGGCTAATATGTGGGTAAAAATAAGTTTATACATGTGTAAAAATGCACCGAAAAGACAGGTTGAACCATACATTCGAAAAGACAGGTTGAACCATACATTCGAAAAGACAGGTTGAACCATACATTCGAAAAGACAGGTTGAACCATACATTTGTATTCTTGCAGTACTTACTGCTATTATGTCATTACATTAAATAGTACTCTTATAATATGTATTTAAAAAAACCCCCACAAACATGAGAGAGGTGGATTATTTAATGACTGAAATTTAGAATTAGAAAGCTATACTATTTACTATTAAACAGGGCATATTCTTTTTAGACGACAATTAATATTCAAGTGAATGTCTATTTAATTGATCAGAAAAAGAAAAACTCTTGACCAGTTAATATTTATATTTTGCACTTCAGTTACAAATATGCTCTAAAATAATTGGAGAATTACCAGTAACTATATACATGAACTTGATTACTTAAATATCACTTCTGGGTTTTATTTTCTCTAAATCTATAACAAAAATTGTCTGTGTTGCTAAGTTGTAACAGGTTTAAACATGACGGGCCGAATTTACGGAGACCACTTTTCCCTAGTTTTAACCCGTAAAAAATTGACACTAATTTTAGTTAATTTACAAACCTGTAACTCATTTGGATAAAGTTACAATAGAGTGAAAGAAGAGTCTGTGGCGTTAAAAGAGAAAATATTCTTTAAAATAAGACTTGAACTCGAATCAATAAACTGCTATTTTTCAGACGCATGTGCGTTTTAAAAATATGAAAAATGCATGTTTTTTTTGTATTGGTCTTAGAAACACAAGGATGACCAGAAACACTTCGGATAATCTAAAGAATACAATATAAGTAATGTTTGAGTTCAGTGATTGTAAACTGCTCTAATAGTGAAAAACCCCAATTGTGTAGTGTTTAAAACTAGGGTATGTCCCTTTAAACACAGGCAGTTAAGCATTGTAAATGTATGTGGTTACACACATGTAAGTCAAAACCAGGCTTTGTAAATTTGGCCCGATGTTTTTTTCCCATGCCGAATCAGTTACGCTCATGAATGAGCCCTGCATCTGTTCTAAACATCTTGTTTGAATTTAATGAAGAAAACATTCTTATTTTAAAGGAAAAGGAGGAGCTTATATCAGAATGGAATCCTGACCCATTGGTTCCCGATGTTCCAGATGACCACCCGATTATTGTGGCCATGGAGAAAAATATGATCTCTGGGTGAGTACAGAAATATGAGCTCTAATATGAATTTTATAAAAATGTGATGAACATGTAGACTCAGGTATACAGTTCCGTGCCACCATTCATATCTCTTAAATTAATTTTAATTCTAAAATGTGTAACTATAGATGGGAAAAGATATAAAAATGCACCTCTGACACCATAGGTATTAAATCCTTAGTGATGTTTACAAATTAATAGTATTCTTAATTTACTGCCAATTCTGTATTTGAATCAGCAAACAGGTGAGCTGCTTAATGCTTGTTGAATTTTTCTTATTTTTCTGCATGTACACACAAATACAGGTATATCAATAATTTGTTTTTAATTGTTTTGGACCTTCAATTTCACTACTTCAGATCACTAAGGGCTGTCTGGGAATGATACACATGGGCACCTGAAGTATTTTATGCTTGATGGATTTACTGCATTTTTAAAATTAATACATGGGTTAAATAAAATTTTAGCTTTTGTGTGGTGAATATACAAAAAAATTGTCTCCTGCTCCTCTCGTGATCAATTCTGAAATGGACCTGAAAGTATTGTCTGTTATTTCTTTTACGTTCATCGGGGTATGAACACACACACACACACACACACACACACACACACACACACACACCAAAAAAAAAGTTTGCTTATGATTTTGTTGTTCAAACCCAGATGAACGTAAAAGAAATAGCAGACAACACTTATAATTAAATTTGAATTATACTTGCTAATATAGCACTAAATAATACTCAATAAAACAACTTGCCTATATAAAATGTCATCATCAGATATGACATTCCCTGACAGAATAATTTTTACGTTCATCGATAAATTAACAAACTCCCGTTGCTACATCTGGACCAATGGGATGATGTTATATTGCAAGGAATCTAACAAAAATTTAATTATTAACAAATGAATATATTTTATAATTTGTTTCATATTCAGAAGAATTAGTTTTCCATTAAAAAAACCTAATTTCTTTTCAGTCGCCCTAGCAAGTTTTTGAACATCGGTGGTAATAAATGTCTCAACATGGCTACCTTCAACTTCCTTGGATTGGCCGAGGACAAAAGTATTGAAGTGAGTATTTGAATTTCAGATTATACCTTCCTGTTAAGAAATCTTGTGAAATAAGTTGTATGACAAAATATTTCACAGTGCTGAATATATTTTATTTTAGTTAATTTTTCATAACAATATATTTAATAATGTTAATATTTTATTTATCTGTTGCAAAAAATATTTGTTAAACTTAAAAATGATGCCTGTAAAACAAATTGGTTCAGTGATTAAACAGCATCAGGTTTCCCTCTTTTCTTATTCCCTAGACCAAGTGCCAAAATAATGAATACCATGTTAGAGATTAAATAGCCATAATTTAAAATGTGCATGTATGTCATTAAATATATCGGCCTCAGCGGTGTAATGTCATTGGTTTTCTGGCTGGTATCTACTGAGTCCAAAACCTGGTACTGAAGCCACAGAATGAGATTTAATGGGGAGGAAGAAAACCTTTACAGGGTACAATATTTCACGAGAACCGTTGTTCGTTTACGCAACTTTAAAATCACAAGAACTGCCAATCAGTTACGTGGTGAACTATTACATTCTAAAATTTAAAGTACCATATATCAGTAATGAAAGAGAAAATCAGTTTGCTTTTAAATACATTTGAACCACCAATGTAGCACAGAACCGTAGTTCAAGTGTTTTAGGATTAGGTAGGCCTAACTCATCGGTTACGAGAACTATATTCACGTAACCGAACAATCGGTTACCTAAGTAAAACTCACGTGAACTGACTTCTGGTTACCTAAGATTTTGAAATATTGTACCCTGCTTTACACTGACATTTTTCACATTAACCCACTGTCCTGAACAGACATTCCAGATAGCTGATGTGTATGGGCAGAACAAATGAAATGTTAAAAAAAATATTATGTTCTTTTCTTTTTTGTAAAGAAAAAACAAAATCCGGCTGCACATTTCTTAAATACTGTGCTAAAATGGTGAGTCAGGATATTTGAAGGATGGATTCAGTATTATGTAATGTCTATATTTGTTTATTAGGAAGCTGCACTGAAGACACTTAAAGTCTATGGTGTTGGTTCGTGTGGTCCAAGAGGATTTTACGGAACATTTGGTAAGTATTCTTGTTTTTGTTTTTTTAATTCTGTGTTCTGGATACCTAAAACAAAATAATTAAAAAACCCTGATAGATTTGATTTGGTGAGAAAAGCCTTGAATAACTGTAGAACCATGGTTGGAAAAATAACTTGCTTAAAGTTATAATGTCATCTAACTTATTACATGACCATAGCTTGTCAACACAAATTTGGCATTGGTAGGGTTTTTTTTATGTGAACATAATTATACACAAAAAGAAAATGACATGAAGTATATGCTGAGGTTAAGTGACCAAAGGTTAATTTTACCATAACAATAATTGGTACAAAGTTTTCGGCTACTCCACTCTAAGTTTAAATTAGTGTCCAGGAGCCAATTTCACTAAACATCTTAAGTTACGTTTTGCACGTAAACGTAAATCTACGACTGAAGAGCATTTCACAAAGAAGTGTAAGCGTAAGTTACGTGTAAAGTTAGACGTAAATCTAAGAGTGCCCTCGACCACAACTAGTCTCACACGTAAATTGCTACATCCACTTCGATAATTCATAAAATGGTAACACGTTTTGTTTTTTTAAAGTGTTTAACAAATTAACTCACTTTATTAATCCAGTGATAGCCAGTTTTGTTACCTGTGTCATTTGATCCACTCAGGGTGGGAATTAGCTCAGTCGATTGAGTGCTCGCTTGAGGTGCCAACGTCACAGGATCAAACCACCTCGGTGGATCCATTCAACTGATTTGTTTTTCTTCTGGTTCCAACCAGTGCATCACAGCTGGTCATGGTATGTGTTTTACTGTCCGTGGGAAAGCTGATATAAAAGATACCTCGCTGCATTAGGAAAAAAATGTAGCGGGTTTCCTCTAACAACTACTTGTCAAAATTACGAAATGTTTGACATCGAATAGCCGATGAATAATAAATCAATGTGTTTTAGTGGTGTTAAACAATTTTGTATTTTTTTTAATCCACTCAATTTTTTATTTTTCAAATAGGCTGATAGCCTTCAGCTAAGAAGAGTCTGCATATTTTCTTATGTGCAAATGTATGCAGCAACAAACCAGACGACATTTTCCCCCAGTACCTATGTCGTGTTCCAGCTCCCATTAAACGCAGGTCCGTACCATCCTCTGGACATGGGGTGTGGTAAACTGTCCTGAAAACGCGTCTCTTCTTGTCTTCATTACGAATATTGTACCGGCCTCGGTGGCGTCGTGGCAGGCCATCGGTCTACAGGCTGGTAGGTACTGGGTTCGGTTCCCAGTTGACTCATGGGATTTTTAATCCAGATACCGACTCCAAACCCTGAGTGAGTGCTCCGCAAGGCTCAATGGGTAGGTGTAAACCACTTGCACCGACCAGTGATCCATAACTGGTTCAACAAAGGCCATGGTTTGTGCTATCCTGCCTGTGGGAAGCACAAATAAAAGATCCCTTGCTGCTAATCGGAAGAGTAGCCCATGTAGTGGCGACAGCGGGTTTCCTCTCAAAATGTGTGTGGTCCGTAACCATATGTCTGACGCCATATAACCGTAAATAAAATGTCTTGAGTGTGTCGTTAAATAAAACATTTCTTTTTTTCTTTCATTACGACTATATGAGGATCCTTTTCGGACCTCGGCTCATTTGCCTTGCACAAACTCAACTTGCTCCTTTTACAATGCTGTGACACCCCTCTCCCCTTTACACATGTCTAGATCTGCCCCTGCTATTAAACGTATTATTTTAAAACTTATATTTGACGGACTGTGCAATGTTTTACTTTCATCTTTCTCAAATTCAACTTAATATTTTCTCTACAATTTAGAAATAAAATATATATCCATACACAAATGACTGCCTGCTCAACTGACGATTATTTTGATAGAGGTGAAAGTTGTCTAGACCCCCCCCCCCCCAATTTAAAAAAAAAAAAATCCCACACATAAAATACACCCAAACTGGCGTATCGTGGGCTGAGCCACCGGGGAGGTTGCCCTGGGCGCAAAATTCTGGACTGGTGGAAGGGACTCGAGGAGTGCTAACAGTCCACTGGTTAGGGGGCACAATACTTGCCTTGCCCCGGGTGCTGGCAACCCACGCTGCGCCACTGCACCCAGACATCATCTTGCATTTTGCCTACACAAATTTTAGTTGTGGATCCAAGGGCACATTTTTTATGCATAGCCTTTTTGCAGTATATCTACTACTTTGTTGGAAAACACGAATTGAAATCACCATTAAAAAATGTTTTTTTTTTTTTTTTTAAGTGCATATCAACTTGTCCAAATCAGGCCAGTAGGAACCGGGGGGTGGGGGTTGTGGGGGGTGCGGGGGTACGTGGCTCCCACTTGTGAGCCTTTTTTTTATTTATCACATTGATGTTTACAATTGTAATCAAAATCTGATATAGAGTTTGAACCCGATCCATCAGTGCCCCCCGCCCCCTCCCAAAGCGAATATAGGGAACTGACCCATAATATAGTGTTTTTAACTACATAGGTTAACATTGTCGCCTATAGGATTTTATTTGGTACATTACAACCATGTGTTGGTATACCGTAAACGGTGGTTTCTAAACTTTATCAAGTTTATTCGTTCTTTCTTTTAAAAGTTATTACGTTTGTTTTGTTTAACGACAGTACTAGAGCACATTGATTTATTAATAATCGGCTTTAGATGTCAAAGTTCTGCTAAATGAGTTGCAAAAGAAAACAGACGTAGATTTACGTGCAAAGTAAGTTAGTAGTATTTCTACGACCGGCTTTGTGAAATGGAGTAAACGTACACGTAGAAGTAGACATACGACAGGTGTAAGTTTTATATGTTTAGTGAAATAGGCCCCAGATTTTGACCATCCATTAGCAAAAAACTACCCTACATCATAATCTTGTTAATGAATATTGAAGTCAATAAATTACCACTTCAATTTGATAGTGTTCTCGTGTAAGCTTTTATGGCTGTGTTTACGCTACTTTGAAATAAATATAATGTTTTTTGTTTGGTATACCATGCATTAAAAACCTAACTGATGCTGATTAAATGTTTTATGGTAAACACCTTTTCAGTTCAATCCCCTTTAATTATAAGTACCAATGATTTTGCTAATGCACTACCAGCATCCTGCCAGAAATGATCATTTCTGTGAATAAACAAAGCTAGGTTGTAATTAAACAAACATTCCTTTTGTGTTGGAATGAGCTATGTGACTAATATGACTGCTTTATCCTATTGTATATGTACAATTCGTTCTTGGTTTTTTTTTTCCAGATGTCCATTTGGAATTTGAAAACCAGCTTGCTAAGTTCATGAACACTGAAGAATCCATCCTTTATTCTTATGGATTCTCTACCATAGCCAGTGCTATTCCAGCTTATGCAAAGAGAGGAGATATTGTATTTTGGTAATAACCTTTTTAAATTAGGGCTTCTAGATTATGGTGGCCCCACTCCAATGGCTAGTGATATTCAATGTTGGGCTAGTAAATATCTATTGTTGCCATGTCCAACGGCTAGTGAATTCTTTTGGTCAAATGTTGAAGTTAAGTCTATTGTGTAAATATGAATATCCTGCCCCAAACCCAGGCCCCCAGTGTTAGTGTGTTTAAGCTCTATCTCTCTGTTTGGGTGACATATCTGATTATTACCATTATTTAGTAACATTTTATTAACTTAAAGTGAAGTAGGGCGACTGAGTTTTTAATAGTGGCTTGTAAAGTTTTAAGATCACTGATCCCATGGCTAGTGGATTTTATAAAAATTCTAGAAGCCCTGAAGATTTGCAAGTTTTCTTATCAGTAAAATTATTACTTTAAAAAACCTGAATCATCTTAATAAGGCATTGTTTTTGTCGTATTGACCTGCTGTAGAGAACACATTTTATGAGATTGTGCCTTCATTGTTTGAAACAGGGCTTTGCATCAGGTTCCAAATTCAACTTGTCTTATTTGAAATGTTCTTTCCCCCCCCAAATATTTCTGTTAAAAGTGTCAAGCAATATATGTGGTCTATTGTTATACTATTGTTAAGTAGCAAAAGATCTACTTACTTGAAATAAAACTGTTGAGCATGTCACAGTATTAAATTCATGAATAAATGTAATAAACGGAGATCCCTGGGGCCCATTTTACTAAACATCGTACGTTTACGTCTGCTATTAGCAGTTATACCGGTCGTGCATTTGTACGTGTTTGGCATCAATTTCACGCAGAAATTTATATCATTACGGAAGCTGGAGTATTTTAAAGACAAAAGAAAATGAAATATGTGTTCTTCTAACTATATTTGTTGAACTATAATAGTAATAAGAATTATGGTTTAGTCGTAGTTTTACGTTTACGTGCAAAACTAGGCTTACAATGTTTTGTGAATATAGGTCCAGGTTTATGTATCTCAGGCGTATTATAAACTCATTTCCCATGTTTCAGTGACGAAGGAGCATGTTTCTCAGTCCAAAAAGGTGTGGTTGCTAGCCGCAGCACAATTATCTATTTCAAACATAACGACATGGACGACTTGGAAAGAGTGCTGAAAATACAAGCAGAAAAAGATAAAAAGGTTAGATGTAATTAAAGCCTGATAATTATTGGCAGGAATATTGTCTCTTGTATGGAGTTTAATTATAAATCTTCACCTTGTAATATAAGCCTACAGTTTTAGAAAGGGAAAACTTAAAAAAAAAAAAAAAACCCATCGAAATCAAATTACTTTAAACAAGCTTTTCCCTGTCAAATTTTCATTGTACTGTTATTTCTGTTGATTAGTTCATTACACTCAAAGGGGGCAGACCAATAATTTGAACAATGAATGCAGACAAAACTGGTGGCTGTTCTTGTTCTTTAATGAGCTACTCACAGTAACACTATATTCAAAAACCAGAAACGTTTTTCAGGATTAGTTTTGACTGTCATTTTCATCCCTGAGTAATGTGCTTTCAAGTACTACTTATTAATAAATGTTAAAAGTTTTTGTAAAATTTTTATCTAAACAAATTTCATCCTTTTTCTATAATTTATTTCAGAACCCAAAGAAGGCAAAAGTGACCCGGAAGTTTATAGTTGTTGAAGGTCTCTCAATGAACTATGGGGATATTGTTCCTCTTCCCAGATTAGTAAGTATAGTTTGCAGGGTGTTTGTTCTATTTAATTGTAGGCTGTATTTACTGAACATGGTGTATAGCATGAAATACGAGGCAGCAGTAGCTGGTAAAAAGTGCCGCCTACTATGTAATAATTAACACCCTGAGTATGTTGGATCTTTGAAGATTGAAGTTCACTTGACGAAAACAGTCATTTGGGTTTGGTCGATTCTCACAAGATTTCTTTAGTGAGTTTTTTTGGTAATTCTCAACATAGCGGTGTTTGTGACAACAGACTTCATGTTTTTATTAAAATATATTGATTAGATTATGTATCTTGTGCTACATGTTTGTATTATGTGTGGTTTATTGTGATATGGTTTATGTTTATCCTGCAACCACCAACTCTATTGACAGAATATTATGACGAATAAAGCAAAGTCATGTCCTGCTACTAGCAGAATAGGACTTTTGATGTCACTCATGTGATGTCACATGCATAGCTACATAACAAAATCACTCATTTGACCTCTTGTTCATGTACAATGTGGCTGAAATAACAGAAATAATAGCTTTTCCCGTTAATATTTATGGTCTATAGGATAAAGATGATGACTAGTTAATGACATCGGATATCTGCTTTATCCTGTTCAGACCGAATGAGAAATTCCCATTCTTAACTTCACAGGATGAAGCAGATATCCGACGTCATTAACTAGTTATTCTCTGTTTTTGTTGTGTTTTAGGTGGAGTTGAAGTGGAAGTACAAAGTGAGGATCTTTGTAGAAGAAAGTTTGTCATTTGCTGTGCTTGGCAAAACTGGCAGGGGTGTCACAGAACACTTTGGTATTTCGGTATGTTTTCAGTATTGTCTTACTAAACATATTATGTGCTTTGAACTGTCTTGTAATTCACAATCTATGATCTCTACAAACTGAAATACTAAGTTGGGTTTTGTGACAGCCACATATTTTTTTTTTAAACAGAAGAAATATTTCCATTGGGATGATGGACTAGTAGTCTGGAAACGTTACCAGTCCCCATGAAAAAATCTTCTCACTCTCTGTTTTTCGGGTAGATCCACGTGACTAACAGATATGCAATAGCTGTGATTCATCCTAAGAATTGTCAACCATTGCCTTTTTTAAAATTATTACTTGGGCAGGGGTCAGACTGGAAATAATTTAGTTTTATCCAATTTTCAGATATGTAGAATAGTTGATTAATATTATTAAAAAGTGGCCAACTTATTAGCCAAATACTAAATGTTGTAGACACTTTGTATCAAAATTGGTTAATTTGGCAATGGACAGGGTTTGCTCTGCTTGGTATACTGATTAGTTAGCCAAACCTATAAGTCCTGAAATGAAGTAAAAATAAAGTAAAAGTGGAAAATATTTGCTCGCCCAGGTGACAAATGTAATTTAAATTGTTCTCATTCAGTGTGATTTGTATTTGCCTGGAGCAAGGGGACGGATATTATGTTTCTACTTCTTGTTAAAGATAGCTCTGAGAATAGATTATTTTGGGTCAGCAACTCACTGATAAAAGGTTATAACAGTGTTCACTCCTATTGCATGATGCTAGTTTGTGCTATAAGTTTTGAAGTTCCATGGATGGTCAGCGCAGTGTAGTTAATAGCTTACAGTTATCAGTATTGTAGGAACAACAAACCATAGCTTAATCACAATAATTTTATTTCTTCCCAGATTGATGAAGTGGATTTGGTTGCGGCTAACTTGGAGAATTCAATTGCTGCATGTGGAGGATTTGGCTGTGGAAAGAAATATGTTATTGACCATCAGGTGGGTTGGTGTACACATTCATATACATGAACATAATTATTTTTTCAGTGAATTGTGTAATCATGAGAAACTATTTTATTCTATGTAATCTTCTGCTTGTTTGAGATAGGTATGTGGGGACCAGTTTACAAATAAGGAACTAATTTCATATATATGTTGCAAAAATGCAGTAGGACAGACTTTCTTAAATTATTTAGGTAAATAAATGTTTTATTTATGTTCCATTGACATCATGCACACAATTGAGAGTGACAATTAAAATTACTTCACTAAACTTGTTTGATTAACGTTCCGGTAACGTTGTTGTGCACCAGTCATATAACTCAAAGTGTTATGTTCCACTTAGCGTTCTAGTGTGACGTAAACCTTTGATATGTACCGTATTTGACCGGGAATAAGCCCAGGGGGCCAAGACAACTCATTTGTAGCTTTGTTGAGGGTGGGCTTATTTCCAGACATGGGGCCAGTTTTGTTAAAAATTTCCAATGTTCACTAATGAGTAAAAAAACCTGGAAATTATCAATAAATAAAACCACAAAAGCGGTAATAAATTTAATTTCAACATCCAAAGAATATCGGTTTTTAATTTATTTTACAATGTATGAACACACATAATCCAGCACACAAAGTAAAAGTACATAATCAGATGTCAAGTTCATCCTGGTCCCACCCAACAAACTCGATGTCCTCAGTGTCGTCATCCTCATCGTCGAAATGAACTCCAGATTCGATCTCTTCATGTGGTGGCACTTCCTCGATTTCCAGTCCAACATCGTCGACCAAGCGAGAACTTAGCAGATAGTTTCTGCTTCCATCCAATGGTAGCGAAATCCCACAGGACTTAAAAGCCCCCCGGATGGTTCCCTCCTCAACAGCTTCCCACGCGACACTTATCCAGTCTATAATGTTCTGTCTTGTCGGTTGTACATAATTTCCTCTGCAGTTCCGCTTTGCCAACTTGAACCACTCGCACCACTGTTGCTTTATTCTCTCTTTGAACACCTTGTTCACGTGAGTATCCATTGGCTGGACAAGTCCCGTGCAGCCTGAAAAATAAATATTGAATACTGTAAACCATTTGTTTATTGCTTCACGCAATTAATGTATCATCAAAATAATGAGACTGACCAAATAATTGCTAGTTAATTTGATTACATTTCATAACATATTTAATAGTAGATGACTAGGTAAAAACCGCTGTGAATAAATAAATAAATAAACAAATTTGAATATCAAATTACAAAATATCAAATTAAAAAAACATTTTTTACATACCTCCTGGTACTGTTACTATGTCGGTCTCGTACTCGTCAAAACGATCTGTCGATGACTGGCACGTGTGTGGCTTGTATGCGTCCAATATAAGAAGTCGCCGAGTGTCGTCGTCGTTTGGTCCCCAGACATGTCGGATGAAATGGTGTACTTTCACTGTTGTCATCCAACCGTTCTCCGTAGCAGTAATCAATACATTGTCTGGCACTTTCAACGTGGGTAGCACTCGTGGGCCGATAATACCATTTTTCTCCTTGAAGATGATCAAAGCTTTCCGTTTGTCCCCATTTGCACTCGCCGTCAAAGCTACTGTACACCCCTTTTTAGCACCGCCGGTGTGAGAGATTCGCACAGTCTTTGCTCCTTTGACCTCATTTGTGTATTTCGGTACAGTGTCAAATCTAACCATCGTCTGGTCCATATTTGCTATGTTGTAATCGGTGTAGTCCCATTTCTGTCTTAAAGCCCGGATTGCTGAATGAAAACCTGAAATTTTCTCCTTGTAATCACTCGGGATTTTCTGTGCGTCGTTTGTCCCCCGTCTGATTCCCACCGAATATCGCTGCTTCCACCTACGTAGCCACCCGTTTGATGCCTGGAACTTCTGTACTCTAATCTGACTGGCAACTTCTCTGGCCTTGCTTTGCAGAAAGTAGTTTGACACGCATCTACCTTCTGCCCGCTCATCCTTGAACCATTCGAAGACGGCTTGATCCATTTCGGTGTTCATTGCTTCCGCTCCACTACCAATATTCTTTCGTTCGCTATCTTTGCCTTTCGAAAACAGCAATTTCTCGTAATCTTTGTCCCACAGTCGAACCTGTTTTCTTGAAATGCCATATTCTCTTTCAGCCGCGGACAGATTTCGGCCATTACGTCTAAACCAGCCAACAACATCTAACTTATCTTTTACAGTATACCGTTTGCGTACGAAAGGCATGTTCAGTGTATATTGGTGAAAACAGAAACTATGTGTATTTTTAAGACCCACTATATAGCATTTCTCAGTAATTACCCCAAGCGAGCTTGTTTATCAATATTACTCACCTTTTCTATTCATTTTGTTTGATGCATAATATTTTCTCTCAATTCGTTTGATGTGTGATTAGTACTAAATAACCTAATGATATTATAAAAACACAGATGTGGCTGCATCGTTTGTGTTAAACACTTATTTCTTTTATTTTATTCATTAATGAGTCAGTGCGCCTCAACTGAGAATTCACAACAAAAACAACAGTCAATTAATTAAAATGCTTACCACACCATTCAACCAATCATGAGTTGGTTGTCAATCAAGGCAGTCTTCACGCCCTCTTCCATACCTCACAACAGTCAGTTCATGGGATGTCACAAGTAGTATTACAAATCAACCAATCAGAAAGGTTTTTGTTGTAGCTATTTTTACTGTAAGCCAGGAAGGTCGGCTTTCATCAAAGACACAAGTGAAACAGACATACTTTAGGTTTCACGAAATGGTCGCTTTGTTGATCAAAGTACAATAGCCGACAGTGAAATTGTTGACTGCATATGACTGTAGTGTGTTTGTGGCTGGGTGGGGTGGGGGGATGGTACATAGTATTAAAAGTATGCACTTTATTGGTAATATAATCGTATTTATTAAGCTATAAAAAATAAAAACAACACAAACTACAACATTGTTTTAAATCATTTTAATACTTGTTATCTTGGGACCAGTTTGTCACCCAACGATCTTTTGAACTTTCAGTGAATTTTGATAGCAAACATACTACATATTTGGGTATGGGCTTATTCAAGGATATGGGCCTAATTCTTTAGATCTGCTAAAAATGGGAGTGGGCTTATTCCCGGTCAAATACGGTACCAAGATATTTTTAACCACATGGTTAATAATGAATACTATGTCTGTACTATTGCAGCGTCTGTCGGGTCTTGGATACTGCTTCTCGGCTTCTCTTCCCCCGATGTTGGCGTCGGCTGCTGCTCAGGCTCTCTCGATCATTGAAAACAATCCAAGTATGTATACAAGTCTCGCAACTGTTGTTGAAATGAAACACATGGTTCTTTATAGGAGACGGTTACTGATAAAATATTCAGATGATCAAAAACAAAGTATACCAAAATATTTTAATGTTAAATCACACGTTTTACCCACAAGTTCTGTATGTGAACTGTGATGTTCATAAATGTTTAATTATTGTGTATATCAGTGTTCATATTTCGACCAGCGATTAAACTTTCAAAATACTATACTTGTCCAAACTTGTTTTTTGTTGCTTCTTTCTGTTTAAAAAAGTGTGTTTCTCCCTAAGGCAAAGGAGTAAAGAATCTGAATGTTTCTTTTTGTCTCCCATTTAATTAATAATTTTAATCATACAACTTTCTTATAAATATGTTTGTTTATTAACTATGTATAAGTGTAATATTTTGGTGATAATATATATATATACTACTAAAATTTCGCTATCTTGAGATGTTTAAAAATATATTTCAAGTAAAGAAACTATTTATTGTGTCTGATGGATGACAACTCTAACTGTAGTCATTTAGTTACCATGGTGATGTATGGAACATCTAAACTGCATAGACTAATTGATCAGATTTGCACAAATTGTTTATCATGACATATATTTGGTATATCCCCAGCGAAAGTTGAGTGGTATATTTTTAATATTTCAAGCCTTTTCTCTTGAAGTTGTCTCCCCTTTGACTGAACAGTTTTAATTTTTAGATATGTTGGCCAAGTTGAGGGAAAACTGTGAACTGATGCACGAAGGTCTTTCGAAGTAAGTTTAATTGAGAATTATTCTCCACTGACCATTTATTTATTGGTTTTTGTCCACAGGTATATAAAAGTGCTGTAAAATATCTAAAAATAATTCTTGATATATAACCCATAAAAATGTTTTGAAAATAACTAATTTTGCGAATCACATGCCTGTAAACTGCATTAAATGCCATCTGATTAAAACAACACCCTCCTCTTCAACAAGTTTCAAGTCATCTAATTAAATTAAATAAAAATATTCTTAGTTTAAAATATGTTTTATTTCCCATCATACCACACACTGTATTTTTATTGTTTAATGATGGAGTTTTGATCATTCTGTTCTGTGTTTTTTATGAATTAATTTTTAGGCTAGTCTGTCATAAATGCCAATCGGTCATTCGTTCCAACCACCACCCACTTATTCACCTACCCACTTATGCATCCATTCCTCCATCTGTCCATCCATCCATCCATTCCTTAATTAATTAATTTGTTAAAGGAGAGGACAATTAAGGCATTTGGCCTGGTATGCATATTCAACGATATATAATGCACATTATTGCTTAATATCAACACATATAATCGTACAGTTAATTAATAAAACGGTTAAATGTGACGACTATTATATATAACGGGCGTAGCCATTTTGTACCATCTCAGTGAGTACACCCTCTGGCGAGCTGGTGGTTACGTGATACTTAACGCGTCACGTCAGGAATGAGCCTTAGAACTAGAGAAACACAATCTACCTGGTTTTTGTGGTATGATAAATAGTCATACATTGCAATGTTCTGTAATAATGCACATCCCAGTAAGCCAACAGTAAGTATATCCAGCACTATATATATTAATTTTCAATACAAAATAAAATACCATTGTCAAAGTGGCTACACAACAAGTCGAAACAATTAACAATGTTTTGCCCATGCATTAACCTACGTACTGAAATGATACACGGAGTGTTTTCTTAGTTAATTGGTCTATGCTGTTAGTTGCTTCTACCTTTGATTCCTGATTGGCAGGTGTGTATTTGATTGGTAACCAGACGAGCCAATTAATTGACGCTGTCTAGACACAAAAATACATACAGGTATTGTGGAATATTACCTGTCGCCCCTAAAATTGTAATGGACATGGTTTATTACTGTAAATAGTTCTGTAAAACTATTGATTTAAGTAGACTTTTCCATCTAAAACCACAGAACTAACCAATTATGTAGTCCCAAAGAAAAGAAAATCATCACTTGGGTATCGTGGGTTGTCGTTTTTGCTCCAACGTAGCATATCAATAGGCATAATAGTGTACATTTTTCCTTTGGATTATTAAACGGAGAAAAACACTATAACCCCATTTTGTTCCGTTAATGCAACTTGAAATATATTTAGTTAAATAGTTTATTATATTATTACGTCATTTATGCTGTTTTACAAGTCAGGTTGATCAAAGAGAAGCGCCTTGTCGAAAATTCTGCTTTTGTTTACACTGTACATACAGGAGATGGTCAGGAGCTGACGTCACATCGCCCCAAGCTATCCCACCGGACGTCACAAAAACGAAACAAAATGGCTGCCCCCAGTTAGCAGGAATAATCATGTTTTTTTTATTAACTCTAAAATTACGCGTTTTTCATTTGCTAAAGTGTCAGTATGTGTTGGTGGTCCGGGTATGCATCTTTCCAACACATAAGGCTCTTGTTGGAGTTGACCCTACCTTTAATGTTTTTATTACAGGATCGAGAACATTCAGGTGGTAGGTGAGCCGATATCGCCAATCAAACACCTGCGTCTCACTGAGCCAACCGACACGAGGGACATTGACATGAGGACATTACAGATGGTCGTAGATGAGGTAAGGGTGGATCCACAATTTATTATAGTGGAAGGATGTTGTTTTTTTATTCAGGATTGAGATACTATATTCAGGATTGAGATCCTATAAATTTATAGCTCACCACAAGTACAAAGTCACCAGACTGTGTTATGTTATATAACCAGACCTTGCTGTGAACAAAATAAAGAATGATTAAGTGTTCTCCTAATTTAGATTATGGGGAGCCATTAAAATGTTGAGCATTGTTTCATACTACTAAATAAAAGCACGCTAAAATTTACTCCCCTTGAACTAGTCTCAAGGAAGTGATGGAGAACCAGTGATAGCTTCCCTTGAGTGGCAAAGTCTAATTAACCTTTAGACTCCTGGGTTCATTTTGAACAAATGCTATGTTCAAGGGGTACAAAACTACAAGTTTATAAACTTTGCTGAAATATTTTCACTTAAAAAGTCCATAAATACCCACATAAAATGTTATATGTGTAATGATAAATTGTTTTGTTTTTTTCTAATTGTAATGATATGAAAGAAATGACTGCAAACAACCTTGATACTTGAGCCATGTGTAACTCATGAAAAACCAAGAACAATAGTTTTTTTGGCAGAAAAAAAATACTATTTTGATACGACAATGATAGTTGAAATGGCTGAGTTCCCTTTTTATTTTTTGTCAAAAATAACTGAATTTTGAGTTGAAAAAGATTTTTAAAACAAATTATTCTCAGATTTTATTATACATTTGTCTGTGTTACCAACAATGAATATTGTAATATGGTTCTTATATTTTGTTTCCTGCATAAATTAGTGGCCAGTAAGATGTAGTGATTAGTAAGATGCAGTGATTGAGAATAATGCCAGTAAATACAGAACACCTGGCCTCAAATTTTGGACAAGACTAACTGTTCTAAACTATTTGTCGATGTTTAAACTTTTTGTTAAATATTTTGTTTACAGACAATGAGTGAAGGTGTGGCTGTGACTCTGGCCAGATACCTTGACAACGAAGAACACCTGCTTCCACAACCTAGGTAGGTCCAGCTCTATCTCAGTGGCTCTTCATTATATTGCAGTCATGTTACATTGTGAATGACATGGATACATAATCGGTGTTTCTGCCAGAAAGAAATTTTTGGGTATGGCGCTATGGAATTGAATGCAAACACAGTCAACAGGGTATATGGGGGACTCCTCCAGAGAGAAAGTGGGTTGAGTTTAGGGTAAAGAAAATCATATAGTAAATTATAAAGAGTAATTCATTTTGTCAAACGGTTAATTAAAACCCCCAAAATTGCCAAAAAATTTGGGTATGGCGCCATATCCGTGTTACCCTCTAGCAAAACCCCTGAATTAATAGTATATTACAGCAGTAATAATAAACATGGATACATGAAAACAATGTTTTATGGTATATATTTGATTATCAGTGAAGTTGTAAGTGAAAAGAGGAAAACGTTTAGTCCAGGCTCAAGATTATTGGAGTCTCAGACTTTAATGTCATGGCAATGCCAGACAAATTGCATGTACGTGATGTGATTAGAGGTTGGGTCAAAATTCTAAAACTTTTATAAGCATGGACACAGGTTTTAAAATGTAAAATATCTTAAATCTGGGGTTTTTTTAAAAACCCATTCCTCTTTATTCACATTAAGATCTTCATGCCAGTATTTTTAACTGATCCATCACACACCCATAAAATATTGTAATATTACATTGTCCCAATTTAAGACTTAACTATACCGTGTTTTCATATTGACAAATTCTCTATGACTGCTTTAATTATTTTTTGTTGAGGACTTATCTAGACCAATGTAACTTTTAAAATTGAATTTCATTTATGATTTTTTGTTTTTGATTTTTTTCATTCATTGCAGCATCAGGATTTCTGTCAACAGCAAGTTATCAAGAGAGGATATTGACAGGGTTGTAAATATACTCAACACTAATTTCAAGAAAATCCTCGCCATGTAAGCTGCTATGTTTTATTGACTACAATTGTTAATTCGTCCTCAAATTGTATATTTTGTTCTATATTTCATTTTACGATTCAGCAATAATTTACATCCTATTCAGTTTTAAAGTTTACCTGCTATTTTATTTGTCATTTTTAATTTCATTTGTTTGAATTTAGGGGAGAATGGATTTCTTTATTGTTATTAAATACAAACAATAATTAACTGTAATTAAGTTTGCCGCTTTATTTTAACCGCATCTTATTTAAAGGTGGTTATGTACGGATGAAGGTTGGAACTTGGTCTAAAAACAAGGGGTGCGGTTTATACACCAGTGCGTGTAATAGGCCGAAAAATATGGTAGTCTTGGAGAGGAAACCCCCCATTAGTAGCAAGGGATCTTTTATATGCAACTTCCTACAGACAGAATATCACATACCATGGCCTTTGATACATCAGTCGTTGTGCATTGACTGATATGAGAAATAGCCTGATAGGCCCACCCTTGGGGATCAATCCAACACCGACTGCACATAGGCGAGCGCTTTACCACTGCGCTTCTGGTTTAAAAAAAAGTCTTAATCTGTATTGTATTACAATTGTGAATTTTTTTTCACTGTTGTTTCTGTTTCATATTTCAGGGTATCATAGCAACATATCAAGCTTCAGCCTTGAAAATGAGTGTTCACCAAATATTAACCATTTACACAGTTTACCAGGGATGTACAGACAGTGATTTTCCATAACTGCAGCAAAGTTTAACAGCATTAGATGTTTGGTATTTGCAAATTGAAGTCCACCTGCATAATATGTTCTACTTTTAATACCAGGCTTGAACATCCACTTCCTGGTTGATAACTTTCAGATCATTTGAGAGAACACAGTTTATCGGCTTGGCTTAAAACAACATGCAGTCTGACCTGTGCATGTCAACCATCTGATGAACAGTTTGCTACTTAATAGACGTTAATGTGAGCTATTATTTTGTAGTACAGTGTAACACCTCTACAATG
The DNA here is from genome assembly GCF_016097555.1 of Gigantopelta aegis. Classification (NCBI taxonomy): domain Eukaryota; kingdom Metazoa; phylum Mollusca; class Gastropoda; order Neomphalida; family Peltospiridae; genus Gigantopelta; species Gigantopelta aegis. The sequence goes on along the minus strand of NC_054704.1, from coordinate 82,309,825 downwards.
GGACCAAATAAAAGGTTTTGTTTTAAGGGGTATCCGAGTTAAAGAGGCTCTGTTCTGTACTGGTATTAGAAAGCGACCATGTTAAATATCCAGTTTTTAGCTGATTCAAGTTTATTTGAAGGTTCTGGTTTTGAGGGATTTCACTGTACTTAAAATAATTTGGGCATTTTAACAAAGGTGGCTGCTTTGTACAGGTCAGAAAGATGTGTATCTGTTAACAAAATCAAATAAAGAAAAAGATGTTATGCTCATTTACCCCCCGTTTTTTTCTCCTTTTTATTTTTTGTGTCTCCATTTTTTTTCTATAATACAAGCCGTGACATAACTGGTTCCCTGGTCACCAAAGGGGACTACATTTTTAGTAGCGTTAATTGCCAATGGCTCCTAACTTGTCCTAACTTGACTCCTCCAGGGTTGGCTAGTTGTCCTTCGAACCTTTAACATGTATTATTTCAGCCACTTTTATAGACGCCATTGATTGTCTCAACCAAATGTACGACAGCTTATAAAATGTGCCTGATCATTCAGATTATTTTTCTCTTCTTTTTTTTTCAAAAGTTTTTACCCCTTAATACTTATCCTTATCTAAACTATAGTGTATTTTCCCCTTATTTCAAAATATTGTATCATTTCTTTCATAGTTTTGAAAAGAAAAAAAATTGTAACCAGGACCAAGCTTCCGATTCTTTTGTAAATTCAGTCCATTCCATTTTATGGAGAGGTAACTTTACTATATAACCTGAGCCCATTAAAAATTGTTAAAGGTGGGGTTTTTTAAAGTTTCTTTTTTAAAATTCTTATTTTGGCTGTTAAAAAATAAACAAAATAACAGAAATATAAGTATCCCTATACAAATACATTACCTCATCCATCCATAATAATTAACGACAAACCTTCATCTTCATGGGTTTTTTTAGAATCTGTCTGAAAAAGTCCTGGCACAGACTTCAGGATTTTGTGAGTGCATGTTCGGATAGCTTTAATCATTGGAGCCAGTAATAGTGTGATTGGTGGATGAGTGCCTGAATTTCATTTTATTGCTGTCATCATTCTGATTGGGGGATTGTTACCTCAATTTATTCAATTGATAGTTACGTGTCTACAAAATCTTTTAAACTTATTGTATGTCTGTTATTTGTGTTAAATATTTTGTTGTGTTTATTTTGGGGTTTTTCTTATATATTTCAACTCTTTGTTAGTTATGTTGTTGAACGTTTGTTGCACAAATGATTAATTATTGGACCACAGATGTACTGTGCATGTTATCTAACATGAAAAACAAGAATATACATAACATTTTCAAAATTACTACAAACCTGCTACTGTAAATCTGTTATGTATTTTGACATAGAAGACCGCTCAGTGTGTAATAAGTATTGCGTAAGCTATGTATAAATTATTTCAGGTAAAGTTAGTGATGAGATGATAGAAAGCTATAATATGTTTTAACTAAGGAAATTTATGAAGGACAAAGACCGCTCTTCTGAAAGCCGTTTGTCAGGACTAAATATATGAAATTAGTAGCTTAACAACAGCATATTTATTACTATGCATGCAAGAACTTGAAATAAAACAGTCTTATCATGTTGCTCTTCTACTTTATCCAAAAATTTACCCATCGTCAACTTACATACGATTGAATTGAGAATGTATTCCTTGTAAGTTTTATGTTATTCTCTAACTATTTAGTATTCTGAAACATCCTATAAAATGTTAATGTGCACAAATTTTGAGTCTGTTCGTAAAATATGTACTTAACATTTTGTGTCTTTGATCTGGGACTGTTAGCCAAATAACAAATTTGGTTGCCAGTATGTTTTTTTTTAATATCTATATAAAGTGCAATTTTACTTGTGATATTTCATGTTTGCACATTGTTTACATCATGTTTGCACATACATGTACTTTTCTTTTTATGTAAGTTAAAAACAAATTCATCTGTCATCTCATTCATACCATTGTATTGAATGCTTTGAACTCGTTTTCAGTCTGTATTAAAATAGCATTAAACTGAAAACTTCTGTGGTATACAGAGATTAAAAATGGGTGGTGAATATTTGAGTTTTCCTGGATATAATTTAGTGTTTTCCGAAATGTTGAAAAACAAAAATCCTTTATTTAGGTATTGTATAGAGTTGTCAGCACTTTAAGGATAGTTTCAACTTTTTGTTTTAAAATAGATATTACATCCCTGGTTACGTTATGTTGTTCGAAACTATAAATAGCTTGGTGTATTAATACTTGTTGATTTATAATCAATTTTTATGTACTGTTAGTATTAAGCCAATAGGAAGCAATCGGAGTTGCTTTCAGCTTGTTGATAAGTAGTGTGATGTATATATGTGTGTGTGTGTGCACTTTTAAAAGTTTAAAAACCATCAAAATAGTGTGTACTGCTACTTGTATAAGTATATTCAAAATATATATGTATATATTTGTGTACAGCTACAATAATAAATTAAGTACTTGGCCAAATCCAGACAGTGAACACAATCAATCTACCTGTTACTGTAACTGCATGGTGTTCGTCTATTTAATTAAAAAATGTCTGTCATACATTTTGTTATCAGATTCTGTTGTGCATCTTTCATTAAACTAGTCGTCTTCTTTTTTTTAGATATATATTTATTACTTGCTTTAGTTATTTTTATATGTGAAATAAACTTACTAATTTACTTTATTATTATGTGCTCAGTTTATTATTTTGAAAGGCATCTTTTATAATGTGATATAAATGTAACATATTTGGTTATTTCAGGGTTCAGCCAGTTCTCCATAACTGGAATATCAGAGGCTTTCGTGTGTGCTTTTGTGTTTGTGTGGAAATGCATATAAAAGATCCCTTACGGCTAATCACAGATGCTTTTGTGGCAGTAGTGGGTTTCTTTTCTTATTCTTTGAACTTATCCATCACATTTGCCATATGTTAGCAATCTTAAAAACTTCCAATAATTTTTTAATTTGAATAATTTTTATCCTTTCTTTCAACTGCTGATTATAGTACCAGGTAATGGCAGAGCCAAGGGAGTGAATTATTTTAGTGTGTACCTGTATGTTGAGTTAAATGGAATTCTTACAGTTTATTTATCAAAAATCATGTTGAAATGATTTGGGGGACATTTAATTTGTGTGACAATTTAAGTGTTTCTCTTTGCCAAGAATCATGTGGGTTGTTAAAATGAGGTCAGTGATATTTTAGTGGAATACATTGCTTGTGAAACATTGTGTCAAGTTGTGAAATGTTTAATCAAGTTGTTTCTGGTTCATTACCTGTATGTAAAACTCATTGTCTGTTATGGGCAGTTGACACACCATGTGTGTTATTATGTGTATTTGTTATTAGGACCACTTTTCAGCTCGTGTTTGAGTGTGCTTATAAAATATCATAAACTATGCATACCATTTACTTTTTTTTTTTTGCTTTCTCATTCTGATCCTTATGGACTTCCATGTGTATTTAAAGTGAAACGTAACAAATATTGATGGTGATCTGTTTCATATACGTCTTCTGTAATACATGTCTTTTAAACAAAGTACATAAAATGTCTGTAAACTGACTTAAGTGTTAAAAATGGTGTTCAATTATAACAAACGAGGCTGGCTTGGATTTGATGGTGGTTTTGTCAATGATTTATCATATCTATTAAGTAAAATACCATGGATATATATATACCAGACAGGTGTGTTCATACCTTCAGAATTTAATAACATTGTGGCACATTCTAATCAGGTCATTTAAAAAAATATATGTCTCAAATTAATATTGTCTGGATGTTTTTTTTAATACATGAACTGCAGCATAATAAATTATATAACTGTTGCACAAGTGTTATTTGCTTAGAAGTCTGTATCATAATCAAGCTTCCATGTGGGGGTGGGGTGTCCAAAACCATTCACATTTTCAGCATCATGACCTGTGTAACTGTTAGTTCCCACTAACTTATAGAGAATGGGTATGTTTTGTTTTGTTTTTTGTAAGTGGTAGTATGTGTATGACAATGTTAAAATGATCACTTTAAGTATTTTGTATACTGTAACCACAAAAGAATAAAATGAATCATATTTGTTTTTGTGTTAATGTTCTTTATTTCACATACATTTCTGGATTCACAGATCAAACAAATTTTACTTCACGTAAATCCACAGTTATTCCTTCTTTCGTCCATCCACCCACCAACAATATTGATGACCACCTATGTCCTATATTTTTATGTCAGTATATTAAAAGTTTGAACACAACCACTGAAATGTAAACATATGATGTTCAGTTCTTGTTAATCTGCTTAATGTAAATAAACATCGCTTTCATTTTGTGTTCTGAAAATATAAACATTTGTTAATGTTGTAAAATAGTGTTTTTACAAAACTAGGGGAAGGCAAAATTACCACATGTACAGTGATTGCTTTAACATGGTTTAAATTCCCTTCTATCATTGATATAAACTAGTAAATACAGGAAGTTATAATTGTTTTCTTTTTCTTTTTTAAAAACGTTAAAAAAAGAAGAAGGTATTTTCAACTTGACCTCTCATGGCAGTAACAAGTTTTGTAAAAACATTTCCCAAATCTACCTTCTCAATTACATAGATGCTATGAAAATTATTGTTGTTTTTTTATCGTTCAGTGAATCCCTTTTAATTTTATAAAAAAAATTAATAGGAATAATTTCTGTGGAAACATTGTTCTTTTTCTTAGACTATTACCCAGCATAATAAACTTTCTTCCATAAATTTAACTCCTGCTAAATGAACACTATAATAAATAATAAAAACCAGTTTAATCAGTAAATTCAGTAAAAGGTTTTATAAACTGTATTTGACAAGAATGCACACATTAACTAATTTCCAAGTTAATCCTTTCAACCAGTTAAAATCGGTGAAATCACTTGGCAAAATAAACATCATTAATGCAACAAAGACATGGAAATAATTAGAGAATAACTAAAGAGCTACGAGGAATTATGGATTATCTGACCCGAGTGAATGAAAGATATAGACCAGAGCCTTTCGGCAAGAGTTTTACAACATTCATTCACAAGGGATGGATAATTCGTAACTCCTCATAGCGAGTTGGTTATGCTCTTTATTACCCAGTGTCAATTTTAAATGATTTTTAATGTAAAAATTCGTCTGCAGTCTACAACAAAGCCATCAGCCATTACGTCATATAATCTTGTGCGCATTACATGACATAATGTAAGTGACGTCATAGCATAACGGCATTCTTTTTACAGCCAAATGTTTACAGTACAAAATAATACGACTGTAGTTGCATAAGAAAATAATTATTTTTATATACCACTAAAGCCGCTGCTTATGAAAATACCATTTCATGTTCATGGCAAGCAACCAACCAAACACCATGATTTTTAAGCCACCCAATCGGTGACTGTAGAAGCAATCTGCACACTGTGCAAAGATTAAAAAAATATTACCCCGTATATTTGAGCTGATATGGGTAATAAAACAAAATAATGAAAATGAGTATCTTTCAAATGATGCATTACCCGGTAGTACCAGTCGGGAGCTTCATTACAACTGAACGCTCGCTTGATGCAGGGTCCGTCTAGGATCGATCCTCGTCGGTGGGCCTATTGGGCTAGTTCTCGCTCTAGCTAGTGCACCACGACTAGTATATCAACGACTGTGGTATATGCTATCCTGTCTATGGGATGGTGCATATAAAAGATCCCTTGCTACCAACGGAAAAATGTACCGGGTTTCATCTCTGTCAAAATGACCATCTTTGACATCCAATTGCCGATAATTAATAAATCAATGTGCTCTAGTGGTGTCGTTAAACAAAACAAACTTTATTTACTTTCATCACAACCATCAAATTAAATGACGGACTTCTCCAGAGAAACCAAATTGCCCTTCATGTTTAAAGTTATAAACAGACCAGTTCACAGGTTCCGATATATTTTTGTTAAGCAACAAAGTAATTAACAATATATATATACATGTACAGAATTTATTACATGGCTCAAAAAAAGAAGTTTGTTTTGTTTAATGACACCACTAGAGCACATTGATTTATTAATCATCGGCTATTGGATGTCAAACATATGGTCATTTTGACACATAGAGAGGAAACCTGCTACATTTGTCCATTAGTAGCAAGGGATCTTTTATATGCACCAACCCACAGACAGGATAGCACATACCACAGCCTTTGATATACCAGTCATGGTGCACTGGCTGTGACGAGAAATGGGCCAACCGACTGGGATCGATGTCAGACTGACCGCTCATCAAGCAAGTGCTTTACCACTGGACTACGTCCCGCCCCATACATGGCTCAATGCACCAAGGAACTATGGTCTTCTTTATCTCAACCAGAGCCCGTTTATCCTAGTAGCACATGCTACGGGGCCCCGCAGTGATGTGTACATTCATTTTACCCAGATCATTTTTCACCTCTTCCCAAGGGGGTTGCAAAATATGTATCCTGGGAAGGAGGTCCTGCTGTTATTTGTGCTACAGGCCCCGCGGATCCTGAAAATTACTGATCTCAACTCGCAGTGTGTAATAATTAATATATCTGTTGCATTGATTTTGAATGAACATGGCATTAAAATAATGTTTTTATAATTAAAAAATAAACATTTACATGTTAAAAATGTTTTACATATTTTTGTTATTTAGAATATTCCATTCAGTGGTGGATCAAAACTTTTTCTTGTAGTCTTCTGGGTTAAATTATTGCTTACTATAAATTCAGCTGTTGCATCAAATGTGGTATGTTCTGCTCTACCTATGGAACAGAACAAACATACTAGTAACTGAATCACGACTTTGAGAGCATTCTGGGTATGCAGTGTGGGTGGAACCCAGCTGCCGAATGTGCTATTTTTAATGTGCACTTTTTAAAAGAAAGAACTGCAGGTGCACAGTTTTTGACATATCATTAACAGTTATGGAGCAATAATCAACACCCCTTTTTACATTCCCCGTGTCTACATTCCCCTTGTCTACATGCTCCAACCTTGAAACCCCTTAACACACGAAGCACTGTTCTAGACTTCAATAAATGCTCTACCATTATATCGAGTTAGGCCTACTGACAACATTAAAAATCACTAACAACATTAAAAATCTGGATAGAAGTTAAAATAAACAGTCATATGAAAGACCATGGATTATTAAAATAGCCATATTGTGCTCTGGTATTTAAACCTTGAATATATGCAAAACATCTGGAAACTGGAAGATTCTTTGATTGAGGCTAATGTTGAAGCTTGTGACCAAGGTTTCTGTCCACTGAGCACTACGTTTATTTTCAACTCCTTTAGAACACATTTAAATGTTCTCTTCCCGCTTTGACAGAACTGGATAGTTTTCAACATCTATTGCTGTCCAGCTCCACATCCCATGTCTTGTCTGTCACACCATGGAAGACAGGAAGGAAGGAAGGAAATGGTTTATTTAACGACGCACTCAACACATTTTATTTATGGTTATATGGCGTCGGACATATGGTTAAGGACCACACCGATATTGAGAGAAGAAACCTGCTGTCGCCACTTCATGGGCTACTCTTTTCGATTAGCAGCAAGGGATCTTTTATATGCACTATCCCATAGACAGGATAGCACATACCACGGCTTTTAATGTACCAGTCGTGGTGCACTGGCTGGAGTGAAAAATAGCCCAATGGGCCCACTGACTGGGATCGATCCTAAACTGACCATGCATCAAGCGAGCACTTTACCACTGGGCTACGTTTTGCCCTCCCATGGAAGACAGTTGTTCATACATAAAGGCTTGTATCACATAAACAATATTTCCTGTCACAATGAAGGTTACCTGCACATATAAATGTTCTGATTTGTAAGCATGATAATCCATTTGTAGAGGAATGCTGTAGAATTCTGAAACAATTTGACGATTTTTCTTACCATTTCGAATTCACAGGCGTTAGGGCACTATTTTGTTCCTGTCTGAACATGTAGTGTGTTCAGTATTCTACAATTCATAGAATTTTGAAGTAGTATACAAATAGTTACTCTTTGAGTATTCTAGAATGCACAGGATTTTGAAGCAATTCCTTTTCTTTTCTTTTTTTGTTCAAATGATAATATTTTAATCCTAAAGCAGTTCCTTGTGTTAATGTTCTAGAACTCACAAAATATTTTTCTAACCCAAGTAATTTAAAAAAAATTCTTTTGACTGTTTCAAACCTCTGAAAGTAATTACCATATGGTTCATACCCAATGCCACTATACAATGATTAAACAGCATCATATGGTGTCATTAAGTTTTCTTGTTGGTGACAAATGTTTGGGGCAGAACAAGTATTTGTAGGAAAGTGAAGTCATGAACACAAGTTGGTATCAAACTGATGAAGTGATGCCATTCTGTTTTCTGGTTGTTTGGTTTATGCTGTACAGAAATGTTGCACCAACTACAAGAAAAGTCCCCAGGAAATACATGCTGAAAAAGAAAGAGTGTAACTTGCAATAAAAGTAATGATTTAAAACCCTGAAAAATATCACATAAAAGCTCTAACAATTCATATTTCCATGCTTATACCAGAATCCAATTATTGTTTAAGCCACAGTATATACATGTATTAGTACATATGCCACACTCCTCAGCTATTTGAACTGTCTGTCCAGGATATATTACATCCAATGTGATTCTGGTTCTGTAGTAGCTCAAACCAGATTTTCCCTCCTAATATTTCTCTTTCAAATACATATATTAAAGATTTGTCATATTGCTTTACAGGCATGTGATTTTTCTAGCTTTTCGTGTGTAAAATGTTTTTTACAAGGTACTAGTACAGTCGAATCCTTTCGAAACCGGCTAAGTTACATGGTCCCAAATTTCTAAATTTTAAAATTTGACACTCTAAACATTAGATCCTGTCTAAATCAGATAAATTTGAGGTCTTCAACGTGATCCAGTTTAGGTAGGTTTTACTGTATTGCTGAGTAATCAATAGTCGTGCACATCAGTTTTTTTCTAAAGTTTGCGAGCACGGGCTAACCGGGTAACATTTCCTGGTCTGTTATCAGAATATATCTAAAATGAAAACACATTTTGATAAGTGATTTACATCATTTGTTTTTTTCATCAGTGAAAAATCTGTTTTCTCTAATGCCAAATATAAAGGTCCAGAGACGGAAATTGCCGAATATGTAAATAGAATGAAATGCACAACTATTTGTTAAATTTTACGTAGTACACCAAAAGTGGGTTCTATTTAAAAACTTGCTTTGGCAAATAAATTCAGCAGTAAATATAAATAACGAATAGTGTGCTATATACAGCAAAGGACCAACTATTTAAGTAAATAATATTTGTTTTATTTATTTTCGGTTACACAAGTTTACTTTACCGTTTATTCTTAGGTGCGCGACTATTGATTACTCAAGAATATATTGAATTTCATCCAAAATGCTATAAAATGGTCTTTATTTAGGTATTGTTTAAAGATCATTTCAGTTTTTAGTTTTAAATGTGTATCACATCCCTTGTTTTAGTTTGTTTAACAGATATGTTGAATTGTTCTTACTGGCTTTAAAATACAAAACATCTTGGTTAATTTAATACAGCACCATAGTTTGACACCCAATAGCCGATGTATTTTTCGTGCTGGGGTGTCGTTAAACAGTCATTCATTCATTCATTCATTCATTCAATTTAATACAGAATGATAGGAACTCCCCACTTAAACAGTGAAAGACTTACCTGGTGGGTGTGAGATCACCAAGAACTAAAATTGACACCAGAGTGGACAGTACTATAGATATTGCTGAGGCAAATCCTTTTAAAATATTGTCTGCATATTTTATCACAAGTGAAACCACTAGCCCAATTGCTGCCTGCAAAGAAAATTTAGAAATGCTCCACTCAGAATATTAAATCCAAACACAGAACCTCTAAAACAAAACAATATGATATACTTTATCAGGATTTATAGTCTTAAAGACCAAAGAAATTCAAAGATTTTCAAAGACTTTTACCTGCTCTTTTCAAAGACTTTCAAAGACTTATACACAGTGGTCAAAGACAATAGAATGCGATAAAAATACCAGATCAGTTCGTTTATGTTGCTGTCCATGGCAAAACAATTGAGGGTGTTTTTTACATACATCATGACAGATTAAACCTTGTCACTAGAAAATATCAAATGCATGCAGCTGTAAATGATATCATATCATCATTGCTTTGGCTATGATTTGTGAGAATTTAAAGACTTTTATTACTATTCGAAGACTTTTAAAGACCTAACAATAATTTTTTCAAATTCAAAGACTTTCAAGGAATTTAAAGACCGCAATGAAACCTGTTTGTGTAAATTTAAAGACCGCAATGAAACCTGTTTGTGTAAATTTAAACCAAATATCATCTATCAGTTTATGACATTTAATTTAATACCAGTGTTAATGTCGACATACTAATGGTTGGTAGTAAATTCTTAACCTGAATACTTGTACAATACTTTGAGATGTATTTTGAGTATCAGTTGTTGGTTGCTCCTAGTTAATTTTAAGCCTTGGCATTTAAGTTTTTTCTATTGCCAGTTCTTGTATTGATGGTTATTGTATATGTATGTCTTTATATATGTCTTTCTGTATACAAAATCTGTTTTACTGTATTACTATATTTTAATTTAGAAATAACAAAACTATATCATACTGACTGCCACTGACAAAGCTGAACAAAACTATATTTTGACATTTAGCATTTGTGATCACATTTGTGAAGTGACTTGATATCATGAATGTGTTATGAATAAGAAATGTGTTACAAATAAGAAATGTGTTTGGCAGGGAAAGCTACACAGTTTTTCTATTCAAGGAGTTCAACTTAAAGAAAAGTACACTAATATGCCTTATTATACGGTCAAAGTTCAGTAACTCAAAATTGGATCTCTCAGATTGATACATCGGTCCAGGTTGATTTCCTAACAAACTATCACATATTACTAAACTTCGAAAACTCTGAACTAAAAACACTAATAATTACGTTGGTCCTATATTTCACTGGTGTATTAGTCATGGAAAAAAACTTATAATATGCATGCAGAATTCCAGAACAGTATATTATGTGTTAATATAACAGTGTTGCAAAATAACTGATTACCTGTTGAAATACTACGAACCACGTCAGTAGAGTATATCCATAGAAAAATCCATATTTTATTAAAGCTTCATAGTCAAACAGTATCATACAAAAACTTCCCATAACAACACTGGAAACGGCTGGAAATGGAAAAAAATGAGGAGAAAAAAGAGGAAAAATAAACAATAATAATAATAATAATAATATGCAACATGTTCCGCTTTAGCAAAAACAACTTAAATATTTAAGTTATTGTCTCTCTAAATAAAAAGAAGATATATCTGAACTGAATGAAATATTTTTCAAGTGTGGGTGAGGGGTGGTGTAGGTCACAAGTTATTTGGGAGAGTGCAGGGGCATATTTGTATTCTTAGAAGACCTTCAATAAAATTTCCTAGATTTCACAGAAAATGTTAATAGCATTTGTTAAAACAGATTTGTTACAATGGATACAAGTAAGGAATAATGCCTGAATTAATACTAATTGGTTTAACAATATTTAATCTGCTATCAAATACAATGGTTTGGGATTAGTCAGCACTAATTAATAATTGTACCCAGGGGTGGTGCAGATGGTACGGCCATGGTCATATCACTTTTTGGGGGTTTTAAATAGGGAATAACTGGTTACTGTCTTAAAATATTAGCTTTATCCTGCGAAGGTTAGAATGGTAAATTCATTCACCATTCGACCTAAGCAGGATAAAGCCAATATCTTATGACAATAATCAGGGTTTTTTTTATCCTGTAATTCTACAGGAATAGTCAGAAAATCATTATTTATTCCATTTTTGTGTACACAAATTGAGTATCGTCAGCCTAGCAAGGCTTCTGCCACATGACATCATAAAAGATACAGGATGTCATTCTTTGTAAGATGCTAGCTACATTCTGTCACATTCAAAAAACATTTCAAATCTCTTAATTAAAAAATAAATATACAAGTTTTGTATTGTTATAGCAAAACTAAAAGTTATTTGTATTTACTGTACTAAAACAAATGATTTAAAGAGTATGTTTATTGAAAATCTAGTCTGAAATACTCGAGTCGAGTTGGGCTTATGTCACGTGACCTATATTTTTGGTCAGTGACCGAAAATATAGAGATTTATCTAGTCATCATATCTTGCTAATGAATACAGTGATTGCTAATAATAAAATAAAAAATTGTATCTGTGAAAATGTCTTGAAAGGAGAGTCTTGCAACCTCAAGCCGTATCACTATTTTTTACACTGAGTGGCCCTGAGATGGCGTAAGAGATTCAACCATTTGATTATACCTAACTGGAAATTCCTTGCCCATAAGGACTGACTGGAAGACTTGAGAATCTTTTCAAAATAAACTCCAGCAAATCCACTGCTTACACACATCACAGACACAGCTATAAGGCCAATCAGAGGCTTTGTCTTATCACTGTCTTTGGTAGGATTACATACAAGTTCACCGGTGCTGTCTAAGTAACAGTCACTCTTGGACTTGGGGATCTGAAAACAAATAAATGGAAGCTTATGAATACATTTTAAGGATTGTATGTGCAAGGGATCATAAAAGTATCATAGAACTTTTAAAATTTTAACCACCTTAAAATTAAATTTACATAAAAATATTTATTACATTCGACATTTCATCAGTGTAAAACTAATATCATAAGTATTGGTATGAGTTATAAATTAAACGTAACTTGGGACAACGTTTTCCTAAATGTACATACAGTGAGCCCAAACTTCGCTCTAACCAGCCTGACTTCGCTGTGCTAGTCACCGTAAGGTGACATTTGTGTCGCCTTTTTGAAAATAGCCATCACTTGTAATGTACACAATCACGGATGAAAAAGTAAAGTAAAGTTTGTTTTATTTAACGATGCCACTAGAGCACATTGATTTTTTATCTTATCATCGGCTATTGGACGTCAAACATATGGTCATTCTGACACTGTTTTTAGAGGAAACCCGCTGTCGCCACATAGGCTACTCTTTTTACGACAGGCAGCAAGGGATCTTTTATTTGCGCTTCCCACAGGCAGGATAGCACAAACCATGGCCTTTGTTGAACCAGTTATGGATCACTGGTCGGTGCAAGTGGTTTACACCTACCCATTGAGCCTTGCGGAGCACTCACTCAGGGTTTGGAGTCGGTATCTGGATTAAAAATCCCATGCCTCGACTGGGATCCGAACCCAGTACCTACCAGCCTGTAGACCGATGGCCTGCCACGACGCCACCGAGGCCGGTATCACGGATGAATGATGAAACAGGAGGAACACCTATTCATAGATAATAATTAAGTGTGAATGGCCTGAGAGTTTGAAGAGACACTGACGCCACAAAATCATGCGACAGGCTCATAGATAGATGGTCTAGCTCAGACAACACCCGTGTCTAGCACTAGTAGTTGGAGTAATTATTTAGTTTTACGTAGACTTTGTCATAATGAATAAATTCAACATACAAAACATCTGTCTAAATTGTGAAATAGCAGTGACCTGTCCTACATACCCAGCGGCCACTTAAACTGGATCCCCCAAGTCGCTAAAGTGTCTGTGTTAAGCGGCCACTAAATTGTGAAATAGCGGTAACCTGTCCTACATACCCAGCGGCCACTTAAACTGGATCCCCCAAGTCGCTAAAGTGTCTGTGTTAAGCGGCCACTAAATTGTGAAATAGCGGTAACCTGTCCTACATACCCAGCGGCCACTTAAACTGGATCCCCAAGTCGCTAAAGTGTCTGCGTTAAGCGCCACTAAATTGTGAAATAGCGGTAACCTGTCCTACATACACAGCGGCCTTAAACTGGATCCCCCAAGTTGCTAAAGTGTCTGTGTTAAGCGGCCACTAAATTGTGAAATAGCGGTAACCTGTCCTACATACCCAGCGGCCACTTAAACTGGATCCCCAAGTCGCTAAAGTGTCTGTGTTAAGCGGCCACTAAATTGTGAAATAGCGGTAACCTGTCCTACATACCCAGCGGCAAGTCGCTAAAGTGTCTGTGTTAAGCGGCCACTAAATTGTGAAATAGCGGTAACTGGATCCTTAAAGTCGCTAAAGTGTCTGTGTTAAGCGCCACTAAATTGTGAAATAGCGGTAACCTGTCCTACATACCCAGCGGCCACTTAAACTGGATCCCCCAAGTCGCTAAAGTGTCTGTGTTAAGCGGCCACTAAATTGTGAAATAGCGGTAACCTGTCCTACATACACAGCGGCCTTAAACTGGATCCCCCAAGTTGCTAAAGTGTCTGTGTTAAGCGGCCACTAAATTGTGAAATAGCGGTAACCTGTCCTACATACCCAGCGGCCACTTAAACTGGATCCCCAAGTCGCTAAAGTGTCTGTGTTAAGCGGCCACTAAATTGTGAAATAGCGGTAACCTGTCCTACATACCCAGCAGCCACTTAAACTGGATCCCCCAAGTCGCTAAAGTGTCTGTGTTAAGTGCCACTAAATTATTTAAACTTTAAAAAAAATTGTAACAGTGACAAGGTGCTGCATTTAAGCAATGTTCACACCTTCACGGATACTAGTACCGATTCAGTCTGACAACTCCACAGTGTATTAATTAAGAAACTGTGACTGTGGAATGCATTTAATTGCCTCTGGGTAATCTCAGCTTAACCGTGATAGATTAATCTACTAGGACAATACTCTGCAAGGAGTAGGTATTAAATGAAATGAGAAGACAAACTTGTAACAGAATGAATTCTAAACGGTTAAATTAGTGCATTTCAATTTAAATTTCATTATTTCTAAAGAAGGCGACATGTGGAAAGGTAATTAAAAAAACACACCTATAGAGCACATAGCCATCAATTAGCAGCAGTACAGATGGTAAATAAAATAAAATAAAATACAGATTGTAAAAGTTGCACCTGTATTAAGATAACTTCTTTTTGGGGGGATTAAAAATTCAAGTCTCCCGGTTGTTAAAAACTTTGCCCACTCTAAAGTTTGAGAGAGAAGTGACTTCGCTCTATGATTTTGACCTCGCGTGAGGCCTGCTTATAACAAAATCAACAATATTTTCAAAGAACACACCAAAAAACACCTATATTACTGGTATATTATAATAACTCTTTTTAGTGTGTTTTAATGCTGATGTATTATTCATCATATTTTTGTTTAAATGTAACTGTGATAGTGGCTCTTTAAAACTTGCCTGGACGAGCCCCACTCCAGCAGTAAGAAGGACCAGAGACAGCCATTTCAATACAGTCAAATGTCTTCCAAGGAACATAACAGAAAACACTGCTGTTGTTAATATCTTCAACTGGTATGTCACCTACAAACAAAATTTCAAATAGTTGTTTTAAAATGTATCTAACAAGCAAAGGCAAATGATAAATAATGGACATAAGTAGAGTATTCTATTTCTTATATATCCTCAAAAGCCAGATTTTATATAAATTTGTCCAACTAAAACTTGTTTTTCTTTTCTTTTTTTATTATCCCACTGCCCCCTTTCCTTTTACTCCTTTGAATTCCATGCAACTCCTCCTATCTTTCAACTTCTCTCACTGTCCATCTCCACATCCCAGTCATTGTCTCTCCAACCACGACAGGTGCTTGTCTCTTGTGGCTATCCATGCCACACACCTGGCATTCCCCATGGCACTTAAACTGTCAACAGTTTACTGTAGGCTACTCATCTGTAGAAATTGGTTTCACAAGTATTAACTTCAGTGGACAGTTTGGCATTGACATCTAGATCTTCACTGTGGTGCAGCCAATTAGATGTGTTTAAATTGATCACCACTATATGTGGGATATCTCCATGTGACAACACTAATCTCATCATGTTCTCTCCAACAGGTGTATAAAATCTGTTTTGTGAACAGCAACTATTGAAGCTTTTCATTAATATTTAATTTTAAAGTAATTCTAATACTGAATAAATTTTTGAGATGATCAAGATCTAAATATATTATCATTAAGAGGTAGTATTTGGGGTGTTGAAAGTGGCAAAAGCAGCCGCCTCCCCATTCTTGGGTAAAACACAACAAATAATTTACCACTGACAATAGCTCAAACCTGGAAAGTAGCAGCATCTAAGTTGGAGACCGCTACAAACTGAAGGTTGTTCTGTATGGTGTAGAGACCAGAAGGAACAGCCAGTCTCAATATTTCCTTCATCTGTTTAACTATGTCTGTCTTTGCTATACTCAGTGATCTGAAACACAAAAAATATTAGTTATGAATATCAATGATTATGTTATAGTCATAATAGTTGTTAATGCATAGTACTGTGGTCTCTTAAAGACCTTGTGACTTCAGCACTTGAGAGACCGGCCTTGGTGGCGTAGTGGTTAGGCCATCGGTCTACAGGCTGGTAGGTACTGGGTTTGGATCCCAGTCGAGGCATGGGATTTTTAATCCAGATACCGACTCCAAACCCTGAGTGAGTGCTCCGCAAGGCTCAATGGGTAGGTGTAAACCACTTGCACCGACCAGTGATCCATAACTGGTTGAACAAAGGCCATGGTTTGTGCTATCCTGCCTGTGGGAAGCGCAAATAAAAGATCACTTGCTGCTAATTGGTAGCCCATGTAGTGGCGACAGCGGGTTTCCTCTCAAAATCTGTGTGGTCCTTAACCATATGTCTGACGCCATATAACCATAAATAAAATGTGTTGAGTGCGTCGTTAAATAAAACATTTCTTTCTTTCTTTCAGCACTCGAGGTTTCTCAACTTTCTGTTATGTTAGGGTTCCCTCACATTTGGCCCATATTTAATTTTTATATGTACATGTCTTTGTTCTTTCTTTCTTTTAAATTATTTTCATGCATATATCCAATTAAGGTTCAAGCATGCTGTCCTGGGCCCACACCTCAGCTATCTGGGCTTCTGACCAGGACAGTGGGTTAGTTGTTAGTTGTTAATGGTTAGTGAGAGACAAGAGGGTGTAGTGGTCTTACACCTACCTATTGAGTCGATAAAACTCGCTCTGGGTGGGAGCCGGTACCGATGGCCTAACCACAACACCACTTATTTTTGTGCTTATATCCAATTAAGATTCTAGCACCCGTTAGTGGTTAGTTGTTAGTCAGGGAGAAGAGAGTGTAGTGGCCTTTACACATACCTATTGAATGATTGTCAGGGAGAAGAGAGTGTAGTGGCCTTACACATACCTACTGAATGATAGTCAGGGAGAAGAGAGTGTTGTGGCCTTACACATACCTATTGAATGATAGCCAGGGAGAAGAGTGTTGTGGCCTTTACACATACCTATTGAATGATAGCCAGGGAGAAGAGTGTTGTGGCCTTTACACATACCTATTGAATGATAGTCAGGGAGAAGAGAGTGTTGTGGCCTTACACATACCTATTGAATGATAATCAGGGAGAAGAGAGTGTTGTGGCCTTACACATACCTATTGAATGATAGTCAGGGAGAAGAGAGTGTAGTGGCCTTTACACATACCTATTGAATGATAGTCAGGGAGAAGAGAGTGTTGTGGCCTTACACATACCTACTGAATGATAGTCATGGAGAAGAGAGTGTTGTGGCCTTACACATACCTACTGAATGATAGTCAGGGAGAAGAGAGTGTTGTGGCCTTACACATACCTACTGAATGATAGTCAGGGAGAAGAGAGTGTTGTGGCCTTACACATACCTACTGAATGATAGTCAGGGAGAAGAGAGTGTTGTGGCCTTACACATACCTACTGAATGATAGTCAGGGAGAAGAGAGTGTTGTGGCCTCACATACCTACTGAATGATAGTCAGGGAGAAGAGAGTGTTGTGGCCTTACACATACCTACTGAATGATAGTCAGGGAGAAGAGAGTGTAGTGGCCTTACACATACCTACTGAATGATAGTCAGGGAGAAGAGAGTGTTGTGGCCTTACACATACCTACTGAATGATAGTCAGGGAGAAGAGAGTGTAGTGGCCTCACATACCTATTGAATGATAGTCAGGGAGAAGAGAGTGTTGTGGCCTTACACATACCTACTGAATGATAGTCAGGGAGAAGAGAGTGTTGTGGCCTTACACATACCTACTGAATGATAGTCAGGGAGAAGAGAGTGTAGTGGCCTTACACATACCTACTGAATGATAGTCAGGGAGAAGAGAGTGTAGTGGCCTTACACATACCTACTGAATGATAGTCAGGGAGAAGAGAGTGTAGTGGCCTCACATACCTATTGAATGATAGTCAGGGAGAAGAGAGTGTTGTGGCCTTACACATACCTACTGAATGATAGTCAGGGAGAAGAGTGTTGTGGCCTTACACATACCTACTGAATGATAGTCAGGGAGAAGAGAGTGTAGTGGCCTTACACATACCTACTGAATGATAGTCAGGGAGAAGAGAGTGTAGTGGCCTTACACATACCTACTGAATGATAGTCAGGGAGAAGAGAGTGTAGTGGCCTTACACATACCTACTGAATGATAGTCAGGGAGAAGAGAGTGTTGTGGCCTTACACATACCTACTGAATGATAGTCAGGGAGAAGAGAGTGTAGTGGCCTCACATACCTACTGAATGATAAACCTGCTCTAGATGGGAGCTGATTCTGGATGTCAAACATTTGGTAATTTTGACATATACTATAGTCTTATAGAGGAAACCTGCTACAAGGGATCTTTTATATGCATCATCCCGCAGAGAGGATAACACATACCATGACCTTTGATATACCAGACTTGGTGCACTGGCTGGAACAAAAAATAGCCCAATGGGCCCATCGACGGGAATCTCACCATGTCAAGGAATAGATCATGAAGGAAAAGAATATCAATTATTACAGCTTATCTTCAGTGCTGCCATTTTTATGTTACAGCAAACAAACTTTTATCAATTAAAAA
The DNA here is from genome assembly GCF_016097555.1 of Gigantopelta aegis. Lineage (NCBI taxonomy): Eukaryota > Metazoa > Mollusca > Gastropoda > Neomphalida > Peltospiridae > Gigantopelta > Gigantopelta aegis. Next base: position 82,290,939 of record NC_054704.1, on the reverse strand, counting down.
TGGTGTATGAAGGTGCCAAAATGCAGGGGAGCACACCAAAATTTCCAGGACAGCATGTGACTGCAGCAGACATGAAGCCCACAACTGGGGATAGGAGAAGTCCTACATTTTGAAAATTAGATGGAACTGAAAGAAAGAAATGTTTTATTTAACGACACACTCAACACATTTTATTTACGGTTATATGGCGTCAGACATATGGTTAAGGACCACACAGATTTTGAGAGGAAACCCGCTGTCGCCACTACATGGGCTACTCTTCCGATTAGCAGCAAGGGCTCTTTTATTTGCACTTCCCACAGGCAGGATAGCACAGACCATGGCCTTTGTGGAACCAGTTATGGAAATCTGGTCGGTGCAAGTGGTTTACACCTACCCATTGAGCCTTGCGGAGCACTCACTCAGGGTTTGGAGTCGGTATCTGGATTAAAAATCCCATGCCTCAACTGGGATCCGAACCCAGTACCTACCAGCCTGTAGACTGATGGCCTACCACAACGCCACCGAGCCCGGTCTAGATGGAACTGCTTCATGGAACACCAGGTATTTGTATACTATGTGTGATGTCTCTAATACCTATAGCATGTATGTAATCTGATTGTAAACAGAATTTTACAAAATACATGGTTTAAAGAGGGAGAGTTTGTCACCCTGCTCACAGACAGAGGCTCCGGAGTGTCAAACTTCAACATCCATGGATCGATCCCCATCGGTGGGCCCATTGGGCTATTTCTCATTCCAGCCAGTGCACCAAGACTGGTACATCAAAGGCTGTGGTATGTACTATCCTGTCTATTGGATGGTGCATATAAAAGATCCCTTGCTGCTAATCGAAAAGAGTAGCCCATGAAGTGGCGACAGCAGGTTTCCTCACTCAATATCAGTGTCGTCCTTAACCATATCTCTGATGTCATATAACCGTACATTAAATGTCTTGAGTGTGTCGTTAAATAAAACCACTTCCTTTCCTTTCAACATCCATGCTTAAAACCTAAATGAATAAAGATATGAAAATTTAAACAAATAAAACAGCATAGGTGTCACAAGATGCCAGCCATATTGCAGTTATTATAACACTAATATGGCAATCACGTCCAGGACATATGTATATATTAGCCACATGTACAGTGGGAGGCTCGGGGTCTAATCCCCTTTTCAAAGCAAATTTTTTTTGTTCAATATATATTTTTGGGGGGTAGCATGACTCAACACACACACACACACACACACACACACACACACACACATTCTAAAAAAATTCAATTGCCACAGTATAGATATCCCTGCACAATTCCCTGCACACACACACACACACACACACACACACACACACACACACACACACACACACACACACTCCTGTATTTTGGCCTCACCACTTGCAAATTCATATTTCCAACACCTGTGAAGAGCTGGGGAATATCTTAAGTCAGGTTCCCATAATATCTGTAACATGCTGCAGTTGGTCGCATACTGGACACAGATATCATGTTCCTGTAAACTGAGTTTAACTGCTCACGAAAACAGTCATATGTTTATGACAATCTGCCATAATTTACAACATGTTACATATTTTAGGGGAACCAGCTTTACCTGTCGTTGGTGAGGTACATGATGACACAACAAGTGAACAATTTCAGGACCTCTGATGTGACGACAGCAGTTGATGTTATGTAACGAGGACTCCCAGCTTGGGTGATTCTCGAATATCTCATGGTCAACACTAGACAGGTGGTCTGAATGACCAGTGTTGCTAGGCTGACCACTTTCTTCCTCTCCATAGATATCAGCCTTCTCTGAAAGAAAAGACAAGTGATATTTGTTTATAACATCTCAGAACATTTTTAATTACAGCTATGTAGTGACTAATGCCATGTGTGTGTGTGTGTGTGTGTGAGAGAGAGAGAGAGAGAGAGAGAGAGAGAGAGAGAGAGAGAGAGACAGAGAGAAACCTATTGTTGCCAAACAAGCTACTCCATCTGAAAAGATCTTTTATAGGCACTGAAGTTTCCCATAGACAAGACAGTACATACCATGGCATTTGATGTACCACTGGTCAGAATGGGACACAATTTCAAGAGTGCTCTCAGGTTTATATAACAATATAATTATATATAACTATATCTTGATTCTTGTTTTACTGCTGCAAAACTCTTTTAGCTCAGATACAGTCAACAGTACAAAACCCCGTTTGAAAAACGGACTATCAATAATAGACACCATATTTCATTTTGGGACGGCTCCACATTCACATTCGGGTTCATTCCAATACGGGGTGAAACAATACACACGTAGTTATCTAATAGTAATACCATGCGAAAAGTTCGTCCCGTGACCGTCGTATAATATTATGTCAGTAAGAAGTAGCCACAACACAAACTCACCTGTCATTCCATTCCTTGGCATGGATTAGAACTGGCCTGTATTACAAGACCAACCCCGTGTGTACAACATTTCAATTTTGTCTGCCAACTCATACTCCTGTTACTGTGTTAAGCTACTGTAACGGTTTCTCTCTCCGTCAAGCAGAAGAAGAATCTTAGTTTATTGTTTTTGACACACAGACATACGCAGATACACGATATTTAACACCTCCAAGTTGTAAGTTTTAGCAGTAGCAGACGACACTGTTTAAATAAAAATGCTGGACTAGTGATGCCAGTGTTAGTGTACGAACCACGAACGTCCTGACGATTGCAGGCCTTGCATATATCACCAGTACTCGGTTAAGCTGACCCTGTTTCGTGTGACTGAAACCTGGGAGAGGTGAATCTCTCGGCTTACTACGTAACTGGTGTCTGGTAACGGTTCAGTTAACGTCTGCTGGCGGGGCCATTCCTTGAATATTGCAATACTTAGTGTGTAGAAAGCTTAGCAGACCCGAAACCGTTATTATTAAATTAAGGAATGAAATGGAAGGGGGCTAGAAGACATAGTAAACATATACTAGTATGTAAGAGCAACAGTGAACAAAGTTGGGGGAGTGATACGTGCTCCTATAGGGCCATAGGCGTCAAAAGTGGGAGGGTTGTGTCATACGCCTTTAGGCGTCGAAAGCGGGAGGGGAGGTTAGGAGCAGAGCCTCCCAACCTTGGATATGATGCGCCTCTACCACTAGCTGAAAGGCAAATGAATATATTACTGGACCATCAAATTGCGGGCATTTTACGACGTCTATGACCTTTCACACCTACACATTCTTGGATCTGCTCCTAGGTGAGATAACGACGTTATCGGCACACCAGCCAATCATTGTTTTAAAACATCTTGTTGTGAAATCGTTTGTTTACTTTAATGTTAAACAATGCAATTATTCCTGTCATCACAACTAGCAACAATGTCCTACACACTGTTTACAGATATACTTGGTATGCTTATTATAAAAGAACCCTAATTGCTGCTAATCGGAAAGAGTATATCCTATTGCGTGGTCGCAGCGGGTTTCCTCTCTCATTGTTATTGTAATCCTTAGCCATAATATGCCAGACGCCATATATATAACCGTCATTAAAATGTGTTCAGTGGTGCGTCGTTAAATAAATCGTTTCTTCTTTCCTTACTGAAAATGGAGTATTGTAGGGACAACCCCCCCCCCCAAAAAAAAAAAACCACACACACAAAAAACAAACAAAAACAACAACAACAAAAAAACAAAAACAAACAACAAACAACAACAACAACAAAAAAAAAACCACACCAAAAAAATCCAAACCCAACAAACAAATAAAACCCCCAGAAGAAATATGTGTACTTCAGATTTTATTTGTCGTAGGCTACTGTTAGTAGTAATACGATGTTTGATTCAGTCGTGATAAAACTTCCTTTACTCAAAGCGAATTTTGTTCTTTTGTAACACATTTTTCAGGGGAGTGTGTTGTTTTGTTTTGTTTTTCGGCCATTGCATCAATAATATAATGATATGGCTTGTACATTTTTATATTAAAATGATACACAACATGGTACACAGCATGGCGATTAAGAATTATTAGAGGAAGACAGTGGTAAAAAAAGTAGAAGACACCAATAATAAAATAACACTAATAAAAACAAACAAAAAAATAACAATAACAGAAAACAGCAAAACAACAAAAACAATGTTCAGCGCGTGATCATAAATCATACACCCAATAGCAATGGCTCAAAATATTCTGGAATGTGAAAGACGGAATGTCTTCGAGTACAATACAGGGTCTCCCGAGTGCTTACATTTTAGTTTGGCTTTACACATTAATGTTACAAACTCCCTCACTGGTTTAAAAAAACAAGGGCTGCCACTGGATAACATTAATTTTACTCGAAACAAAATCCTGAAAAAGAGGACAATTACCCTTTAAATTATTGCTGACATGCGAACATGGAGATTTAAGATTATGATCTCTAACAATAATTTGCCGAAAAGTACAGCAAGAGTTGCATTCGTATTCTTGGTTCAAGGTTATCAGACGAGTTATCAAAGACGTTAATGACTTCTTATTTCCTACATATTTGCACTTAACGCGACATTTGAATAGTCCACTCAACAACACGGTCTGACCTTCATTACGGGTATCGATCTACGACAGGTGGTTACAGTTTTCATTATTATATAAATACGATCGTTATTGTTATTGAAATCGAAATCGAGACGCCGTCCTTATAGGATTCTGACGCGCAGACCTGAGGTGCGATAGGTCGCAGGTTCAATCGCATTCGGTAGACTCTTGTAACTGGCGAATCCAGGAGTGGTCAAGGGGTCCCGTTTGAAGTGCACTTTTAAATGTTTTGTTTTTTAACTCACCATTCACACTATCCAACATTATATTGCCCTGAAAACGCGTCTTTTATAATCTTTATTTAAAATTTTCCCAAAGAGCACTCTACAAATCTCCGTTTTGAATTTTGGCAGCTTCGTTCATTCTCCTTCGGCAAACTCAAACTCGCTCTTTAGATCATTTTGTGACCACCATTCTGAATCCGCCCCTGTATACAGTATTTTTTCACCATCTCAGTTTGTTTTGTTTAACAACACCACTGGAGCACATCGGCTATTGGATGTCAAATATTGAGTAATTCTGACTCGTAGTCATTAGAGGAAACCCGCTACATTTTTCCAAATGCAGCTAGGGATCTTTTATATGTACTGGTTGGAACGAGAAAAAACCCCAATTAGTTGATTAGATCCACCGAGGTGGTATCTCAAACATGAAGAAGGAAGGAAATGTTTTATTTAACGACGCACTCAACACATTTTATTTAGTTATATGGTGTCGAACATATATGGTTAAGGACCACACAAATATTGAAGGAGGAAACCCGCTGTCGCCACTTCATGGGCTACTCTTTTCGATTGGCAACAAGGGATCTTTTATATGCACCATCCCATAGACAGGATAGCACATACCACGGCCTTTGATGTACCAGTGGTGGTGCACTGGCTGGAGTAAGAACGAGAAAGAGCACTGGCTGGAACGAGAAATTGGTATGTGGAAGTGCAAATAAAAGTACCTTGCTGTTTTTTCAATAAGGGTAGCTATACGACGGCAGCCTTTTCTCTCTCTTTTTGTTGGTCAAATTTAATAACCATATCTTAAGACATTCATTCATTCATTCTTTTTCATCAACAATCTAACCGTTCAAAATAGCACTCTGTCGGGACTAAGGGTGACCATTTCAAATTAAATTAAAACAGAGCCTTTTTAAAAACTAAAATGTCATTTTCTTGTTTAGAATGTTAGTATTTGTAATATACTAGTATGAAAATGTGTTTGTAACAACTCTAACTTCATTTTATTTCCTAATACATGAACGTACGAAATCATCGGAAGATAAAATTCAATTTGAGCTTTTACAAACAACCTAATTAGGACAATCAGAAACAATCTGTATAGATATGTGACATCCCACTTGGTCTACATAGTACAAGAAAGTGTGCGCTAACACCACTGTGGGACTTGTTACCAATAGGTTAGGTCATGTCAGGTCATAGGGTTTAACGTGGGGTGGGTGGAGGGACCGCCCGCGCTGGCAGATACAAGTGAGCACCAGCAGCCCGACCGGGGACGGTAGTGGGCAGGGACGTTTTGGTGCTATTGACTTTTGAATGTCCCAGAGGATTAAGTAACATATTTTAAAGGATTGTGCAGTTTTCATGAGGTAATTTTGTCGCATAATTTGGAACGGTTTATCGAAATAGAAAAATGGAGCTAGCGAGTAATTTTGATGTTTTTTTGCCGAATAGTAGCTAATTATTACCAATAAACAACCAGGGGTGTTTTATATACATGTACTTTGTAGCCTACAGTTGTTCCAGCCAGTGCACCACGACTGGCATATCAAAGGCCATGGTGTGTACTGCCCTGTCTGTGGGATGATGCATATAAAAGATCCCTTGCTGCTAATCGAAAAGAGTGGCGACAGCGGGTTTCCTCTCTCAATATAATGTGTGGTCCTTAACCACATGTCTGACACCATATAACCGTATATAAAATGTGTTGAGTGCGTCGTTAAATAAAACATTTCCTTTCTTGTAGCCTACATAATTGTACATAGATACTGGCCACTGGTTTTCATACAAAACTATAGACAACGAAATAGAATAAAAATAAACAAGAAGGAAAACTCTATCGGAAGAGTGATATTTGATTTATTGTGTGTCATAAAACGTACGTTTCACTGTGCTAGACTTTATGTATTCTATATTAGGGCGGACAGCTGTCAATGAACGTCAGTGATATATCAGTTACATATTAAAAACAAATAATTAGCGCACAGTGGGATGTGGCAAGAAGCACTGGTTTTTAACTCTGTCAGTTCTATTTAGCATCCAATGCTGATAACACTCAGGACATCTCCCTTTGAGTGTTAACTACCATATAATATACTGTATGGTGAATATAATATGCTAACAGAGATGAGGGGGATGTTTATTTGTTTATTATTTAATTTAATAATCTTGAACATGATAGTTCTTTCTTTTTCTCAAATATCGTCATTCCTTTATCATATTTATCGGGATTTTTTTCTTAATATTTTTCCTCTTTTTTGTTTTGTTTTGTATTACACTGAGAACAATACACCATCTTCATAAATCAAGGCTAATATTCGTTCCTGACTACGAGGAACGAATATTAGCCTTGATTTATGAAGATGACAATACACATACTAGTATAGACACGCACACGTCATCATACTAAAATGTTTGGTCATATGGGAGATAGGTAATTTTGTTTGTATATGTCAAAATAAAATACTTAAACCATGTATGTAAAGGTACAAGTCTCGATATACAAATTAAGGGCTAATCCAAAATTTATCACATACGGGGGTGGGGAGTGGGGGTGGGGGGGGGGGGGGGACATGATTATTGTTTTATGTTTGACGAGTTTACTAAATCGTCATGGTTCAAATAATGTTTTATTTTTGGGGCGGTGAGCATATAAAAATCCCCCCTCACCCATGTGATAAATTCTAGAACAGGCCTAATTTCTTAAACATATGAAATAATAAGAAAAATTAACAGGTAAAATCAATACGAAATTGTGTCATCATAACTACATACAATTCACCGCAATTGCAGACCATATGGTAGAAATGTTGTTTACATACCCACGTGGTCCGCCACGTTTCGAAACCATTCGGCCAGGAAGACTTATGTTTGTGTTCCAGATGCTGTCTCAGGAAGGATGACATTTGTGTCCCCAGGGCGGTGTGCGACACAGCGCTATACCTGAACGAACTGGGACAGTCATTAGAGCCGTACATCTCTCCAGAAACAAGGAATATATATATATACGTCTATCACCCACTCACTCACACAACCGTCTGTTGTATCTGCACTGCCAGTCACACGTACGGCCGATTATTAAAGCCACATCACCTGGCAGAGAATAATTACACACCTGACCTATACTGGTTCCTGATGCAGAGTGAGCCAGGTGTTAAGATCCTGGTAGGGAATCATAACGCACACGTTGTCAGCCTGTCAGTTCTACAGAAGCCGACACTTCCTAGCGATGCTGAGTTTTCATATCAGAATTATGATCGATTTTCTTTATTACTGATGACAACAATACAAGACATTGATCCTGGGTGTCGTTTACAATTATTAGCAACATTTCTCATGAACGTAATGGAGGGGAGAGGAGGGTAATGATAGGGTACGCTTTTAAAGCAAACAAAAGTTGTTGATAAAAATGCTTCTAACAAATCAAAATTTTAAATGAACAAAGAAAGAAAAAAAAAAGCTGGCCCAGTGGAACAATACGAGTCGAGAGACACAACCTCTAGTGATGGAGGGAGGAGCACAAGCTGAATTTTTACCTTTATTTATATAGAGTAGAACAAAAAACGTACATTTTCGTAACACCCCCCCCCCCCCCCCCCCCCCGGTTCCATTAAAAAGTGCTATCATATAGTTATGAGTGTCATATTTCGACATTTATTTGTAATATTGTAATATATAACTACAATTTAATCGATCCCATGCATAGTCCTCGCATACATGTCGAATGTATAATCATGAATGTGCTTATATGCCGTGTTAAAAGAGCCACGTTCAAAACGACTAGATTCCTATCTTATCACATGGTAACAATTATCTTATTAAATGAGCGACTCCACAAAATCGGGCAAGTTGACTAGATAGTTCCGTCAGAGATAACACATTTTCGGCAACGTCCGCCTGGCATAACGTCAAGAGTTTTCGCATCAACTGAACGCGCCAAATTCAGTTGGTTGTCAACTAAAAAATTGGTCCTTTTAAATTAAATTTATATAACTGTAATTTTTTGTGGGTATTTAGCTGAATGTATAATGCCTACACTTTAAAGCTAAAAATAATAAATAATTTTGGCGGGAAGATATAGTTATGCAACTTTGAGATAACAGCTTTAAAGTTTGCAAACTTAAAATGGTTATGGAACCCACAAACTAAGTCACAAAAGTCTACTTTATTATTTGCAGAACTAATCAATATTATTTACAGAATTAAAGACCAGAACGGCTTGATATACAATTTGCAGAAGTTGAATCGAAAAGGGATTAGCTGCATAATTTACAGAACTAAAAACCAGAAGGGTTTGATATACAATTTGAAGTTTTACAAAACTCTAGAAAGGGCTTGCTGTATTATTACGGAACTAAAAACCAAAATAGCTTGATATGCCATTTCAGGGTTGTACCATCCGGGGGGGGGGGGGGGGGCAGGGGGAATTGGGGGCAGGGGGGAGGGGAAATTGGGGGGGGGGGGCAGGGGGAGGGGAAATTGCCCCCACCCGAAATTTGTATTGTGTTTCATTTGTTTATAAAAAGTAGTGCCCCCCCCCCCCCCCCTCGGATTTTCATCAGGGTACGGCCCTGCCATTTGGAATTCTACTAAAATCAAAAAAGGTCTTACTGCATTATTTACAGAAAAGCCAGACACGTTTGTTGTGCACGAGTTAACCATGGATATCTGTTGTTTCACCATGTTACAGAACCAGAAAGACTTACCGTATCTTTTGCATCACTGAAGTGACAAACCTGTATTATTAGCAGAACTGAGGTGTACTTAAAAAGATGTGTTTAGCAGATAAAATATGGTTGCCAGTTAAAACATGTGTCATATTTTAAAGAAAGTAGGGCTTTAAAGGGTCTACCTGTTTCTAAATCTTTTATTTCTCACTGTCAAATGAAACCGACGCGTATCTTTTCGACTTCACGTCCAGCATACTAGCACCACCCCTGGGTCGATCTAGACTCTATGATCTAGAATATACAGATAAAATACTTTGAAAAGCAGGCTATGCAGGGTTTAGAGAGTATCTGTTCAATCGGAGTTTTATGGTATACGGCCTCACGCAGAATGGAATAAATTATAATCCATATGCTACTGTATTGCATTTTGTTGTTGTTGTTAATTACACTGTAATTAATGTAGGCTTACACGCAATCAGCTAGAAAATAAGCAATACAGAACACTCGAAAACATTTGAAAAAAAACAATATGAAAGAATGGAAGGGAAACAGCTGTAGTACTAAACAATATACATATTAAAGGGACATTCCTGAGTTTGCTGCAAGTTTTTAACGATTGTAATTACATATCAAATATATTTTTCTGCATAAAATATTAGTGGCTGTATATTAAACGTGTTTCTGATCGTTTAAATATTTGTACGAGATTAAGTTTCATTTTATTTTCTAAAAGTTGTTTTTTTTCGTACGTACGAAATCATTTGAAGACAAAATCCAGTTTGAGCTTCTTAGAAATATTAAGACGACCAGAAACACATTGAATATACAGACACTGATATTCTAAACAAGAAAATATATTTAATATGTAAATTTAATCGTAGAAATATTTTATTAGTCAGAAACATCTTACAATGGAGCAAACTCAGGAATGTCCCTTTAACAGATGCCAAACCGCATTGTCTATTATTGTTTTTGGTATATTTATAAAATAAAAACTTCACTCGATACTAGGCTACACGTATTATTAAAGCAGGTCCTTAAGAATTTGGGGTAGGGCCGGCGCCACACTTCAGGATAAAAATGTATGGGGTTTTTTGTACACTATATAAAAAAAAGTAAAAAATGTGGCTTGTGCCCCAACTAGAGATTCTGCCTCCCTCTCCGGATATCGTTCCTACAGGCCTTGTTGTTCATAGACGTACGGGCTCCCATTTTTGTAAGGGGTGGGGGTGGGGGTGGGGGGGGGGGGGGTAAGACCGATTTTTGCCTGAATTCAATAAGAATACCCGAATTTGGATAACAACATTTATTTATATTGGCATTGCTACCAAACAGTTATACAGGGTTGTAAACGAATCACTATGTATTTTCACATGGATTACAACTAATATTGTGGGTAGAATGATGAAAATGCATGGTAAAAAAAGGTTTCAGACCAGCTCAATATGCCATCATTTTTGCCAGAATTAGAGGTTTTGCTTCCTCTGCAACCCCTCTCTCTCTCTGTCCTTCCCTCTCTGTCTCTCTATGTCTGTCGGTCTGTCTGTCTGTCTGTGTGTGTGTCTCTCTCTGCCCCCCCCTCCCCCTCTCTCTCTGTCTGTCTGTCTCTCTCTGTCTGTCTGTCTGTCTCTCTCTCTCTCTCTCTCTCCTCTCTCTCTCTCTCTCTCTCTCTCTCTCTCTCTCTCTCTCTCTCTCTCTCTCTCTCTCTCTCTCTCTCTCTCTCTCTCTCCAAAGTGTCAATATGACCATGTTAGACACCAAATATCCGTATCTTAGAATGTGCTAGGTTGTCGTTAAACAAACGTTTTTCCTTTCATTCCTATCCTTGTAACGAGCTACATTTAGCCCAGTCGGTAGAGCGCTCTTCAATGGTGCTTGGATCGTAGGATCGACCCTCCTCGGCAGACTCGTTGAGGTTTTCCCGACCCAGCCAGTGTCCTACAACGAGTATATCAGGACCGTGGTATGTGCTACCCTGTCTGTGAGAAAGGTCATGTAAAAGATACATTACTACTAATGGGAAAATATCACGGGTGAGACTACGTGTCAGAATTACCAAATGTTTCACATCCAATAGCTGATGAATAATTAATCAATGCAAGCGCAAATCCAGGATTTTTGTTTTGCTTTAGCTGTATTTTTGTGGTGAATGCACTTTAAAATAGGTCTGGACATTTTTTTTCGTCGTGAGTAGGAGTGTTCAAACTCCTTAGACCTCCCACCACAGGGTTCCGCGTCTGCGATATGCTCCAGTGAAGTCGTTAAACAAAAGAAAACAAACTTTATCTCTTTTCCTGTCTTTGTTTTTGTTTTTGTTCTGAAGCGCAGTTTACAACAACAGTGCCTTACTTATACCTAGTCCGGAGGGACGTAGCAAGTGTGGTTGTATTGACTTAATGTACGGTATGGTATGGTATAGCGATTAACGTGCACATTCAGAGCAAGCTGTTTTAGCGCACGCCTGACATGGGCACAGCTAGGTGCCGACCTCGGCCGGCTCCTCTGTCCAGGACAGGACAGGACAGGTTGGGTGGGTTGGAGAAGGGACCGCGACATACCGCCTGCACTGGCAGGTGCAAGGGACCACCAGCAGCCCGACCGGAGTCGGTAGCAGGCGGAGGGTGATTTAATGTGCCCCGTGCACTAACTTATACCTATATATATCCGTTTAGACCGCCACGGGCAAGTGGTAACAAAACGGAAATGAATCAATCACCTATATCCTATAAGCCTAAAGCGGATTAGAACTGTCCTAGTTTAGTAAAATAGACAAGTTTGAATAAAGGAGAATGCTAATTAAATATTATTCACCAAAAAATAACATTAATAATATGTTGTACAATAATCAGATGCTTTGAATTTATAATACATGTGCTTATCTTTATCTCTTTTATTTCCATATAAACACTTCGAATTCCTAGATCATAGATGCCTAGAGTCCTCGAATCAAACCTCGGATGCATGACAGTAGGAGTCTCAATTAATAGGCTAAATTACCCTTGTTGAAAGTTCCGTTTACGGTTGATAACTTTTAATTTATCTAGATAATGATATAGGCATTGCCTTCATACAATTATTTACATTATAAAAATACCAGTAGACTGCATTGCCACTGTGCATTAGAGCCGTAAATCTTAAAATAACTAAGAACACAGGATCAAGGCATAGAAATAGGCCTATAATGTCTTTTCTGGTTACACAATAATAGCATATAATAATAATAAGCACACAAACATATTGAAAGTAAAAAGGATCACAGCGTACTTCCTCGCTTCATGGACGTAGCCCAGTGGTAAAGCGCTCACTTGATGCGCGATCGGTTTCGGATCGATCCCTGTCGGTAAGCCCATTGGGCTATTTCTCGTTCCAGCCAGTGCACCACGACTGGTGTATTAAAGGCTGTGGTATGCGCTATCATGTTTGTGGGATGATGCATATAAAACATCCCTTGTAACTAATGGGAAAATGTAGCGGGTTTCCTCTTTATGAATATGTCAAAATTATCATACGTTTGACATCCAGTAGCTGATGATTAATAAATCAATGTGCTCTAGTGGTGTCGTTAAACAAAACAAACAAACCTTTTTGCATCGCGTTATACATTCGAAATGACACCCCGAAGAATCCGAAATCGGCCGAATGGAGCAAAATGTTTTCCGACTATCGATCAGTATTTAACGAGAGATTTATGACCGTGTGCGTCAGGTCCCGCCCACTTTTCTAATTATTTACTTATTAATTTTTCATACACCAATAACTTTAATGGTCAAGAAAACATTCATATAGAATGTTATTCTCTAAGAAATTAAACTACATCATGGGCGGAAATGGCCGATCAACAGTCGGAAAACGATCAACATTGCACAACGGCTCGGTGAACGGTTTATATATCTATATTTACATTCTGTTTGTCGGGTGAGCCGTGGCGCAGTGGATTTGATGATGATGATGATAACTAGTTTAACGTGCCCATATACCACTAGGGTTTCGAACACGCCCATCCCGAGTCCGACCTCCGATAAGATCGGTGGCCTGAGTCGGGATGGAGGGGGGGGGGGGGGGGGGTGAAAATGGGCAGAATTTTGAAAATAGCAATTAGTAAAAACGTTAATAGAATAAATAAAAAAATAAAAAGGTTACAAGCCAAAAATAAAAAAGAATTGACTGCTCGGCCGAATATTTATATAATTTGGAGCATTTTAGAAGGACAGTCCAAAATTAAATAAGAGAAAGAAGAGAGGATCGGACTATTTAATAATATTACAAAAAAGAAGTAATTTCGACATAAAATTTTGAACGCAGATCTAAACGTTTAAAGTCCGATCGATATGTCCACGCGAGTGGCCTCGTTAAGGCCGTTTGGGTGCACAGCTTAAAGGGACGAGATGGGTTGCATCCCGTCAAGAAAACCCCTAGATTGACAGTCGATAGACGTTGAAGGTGTAGTGCTGTGCTGAAATACAGATCTTGAGAAGCCGGATCCGTCTGAACGAGTAGAGTATCAGACTAGGGTATAGTCCAGTCGTCATGGGTTGGTATAGTGGTGCGGACGGGCCCGACTCCGGAGGATACGAGATGGTATCATTATAAAGCAATGTAAAGTCTAGAAAAAGAGTAGTAGGGGCCGACCCCGCTTCCTATTTCTTCTTAGAGTGGGGCGGTCAATCTTCCAGAGCTGGTAGGACAGGCTCGGACATGTAGAGACTAAACGCGAACAACCGTGGCGTTCTGCAGAATGGTCGTCATACGAGTCACGAAAAAACAAGTCAACATAGTCAGACGGAGAAATGACGTGGAGGCGAGGAATCTCGCTGAAAAAGAATCCAACCTGGTGGTGCAGACTGTCGAAACGAGAAGCGTTCCAGCGTTCAATCAGTTCCAATGGCCGCATACATCCCAGTAGAAAACTTCATTTCGCTGACAAAAACAACGAAATGAAGGACCCCCAAGTCGAGCACACGAAAGCACGTGCAGTGTGCACAAGCGAAACAAATACGTCTTACTGCGTGGAGCTCCAGACTGGGAATGAGTGGATTTGAATCGACATATTCAATCAATTGAGCCTGAAGCATTTGATCTATCCTCGTCGGGGACACCTTAATATGGGAGGAAAGAAATGTGAAACAATATATATATTATTTAACTTTCTTCTATATAAATAAAACGAAGAACAAAGTAAAACAGAAAAAAGTGAATGTAAGGATATCAGACCCACCTCAGTTTTGCTACAAAATATATACCTATAATTTATGTAAAGTTTGTTTTCTTTAGCGACACCATTGGAGCACATTGATTTACTAATCATCGGC